>NC_136628.1:13167530-13205574 GCF_933228915.1 Telmatherina bonti | reverse complement strand
TATATATATATATATATTTATTTATAAACTTATGATCTTATTTTAAGATTAAATGGGATATGTATGTCGTCCTTCCACCTCCAGGCACCTTCAGAGGTTCTGGGGAGCTTCAGGAGATTTCTGGCAGAACTTGTGGACAAAGCTGTACGTGGCATTTGAGGGTCATGATGCCGCTTTGTTCTTCATGGGTAAGAAATCAGACCTTCTTCTAATTTCTGTTTAAAAGAAATGATCTGCAGAGAAACACTGAAAGCTGAATCTGGTTCTGCAATACGATGAACGTCTTGTTGTATCCGTACATGCCCTGTGAAAACACTCACAGATCCTTTCATGGATTTATATCCATTTCTTTGTCGCCTGGCTTGTGACCTGCTGGAGGAAAGTTTTACAGCAGCGTCCCTAATATTTTCCTAATCAAATTACATCCATGGTTTTTATCTCATGGGAAACAAGTAGGGATTTATTTAGAGAATTATGGGGCGGCACAAAAGATTATTGTGCTTTGAATTTAATTTACTTTAAATAATTAAAGCCAGTATTTTAATTTTAATAATTTAAACCCACTTTGAATTTAATGGCATACTTGTAAAGTATTAAAAACATTTGTGAAGTTCAGTCATGACTTCTGGTGTCAACACCTCCTCCTGACTGTACTTTTAGTGTCGTGAACTTTGATATTTTTGTGCTTTGGAAGGTCTGCCTCTTGGATCTAAGATGAGCTGCATACTCAATACAAAACGACCACAATAAATAAATAGATAATGACTAGGTCAGATCAACAAATCATTTAACACTCTTTATTTTTAAAACGGACAAGTAATCTGCAAATTATTTATGTTTCATTGATATGTTGCTCATTGACACCTGCAAGTTGCACCATGTTCCTTTTTATGTGGATTTTTTCTGGCTCATTTCGGGTGATTCCTGATGCATTGGCGTATTTTTTTTTCCCACGTCGCTTCAGAGATTATGAGCTCTCTGTTTTAGTGGAAGTAGCATTTAACAATGCTAACTGTTACCATGGCGGCCCAAATGAGATGCAGACACGAAACATCCTGCTTTTGAAATGCAGATTCGCCTAAAAGAGGATCAATTTCTTCTTATGTTGCAAACAAATCAGGTGGAAAGATGTTCTCCAAACTCATGTTGCCTGATAAAGCTTCTAAAGTGATCTTCTGTCTCTTTAATCGACAATAATAATAATAGTTGAAGAATAAAGATAACAGAGATAACATCTGGCTTGGCTAACTGTGCATCACCACTGGAACGGCCACGAGTCATGGTTGGCCCCGATCCGCTCCACAGCCAAATGGCTGCAATGCAAGGGCCAACCTGAGGCCATCCCCATGGCAACGACCCGGCTAACTGAATAGGCAAGGCCTCCAGCGTGGTGGATCCCCATGAGGAACACTGGAGTTACAGAACTTAAGATCAAACAAGACTAAGATCTACAAGGAAACAGCTAAGAACACAAAATAAATAAATACATAATAAAAGTGAGCATAAGAATAAAATATTTAAGAAATAAATAATAAAACCAGATAGAAATAAACAGGTAAAATAGAAAAACAATAAGAACTACAACAATAAATAAATAACTCTTACACAGACTGAAAACGGGATAAGATCATCTATAAGCTAAACTAAAAAGGTGGGTCTCTTTTTAAAAACATCAAAAGTCACTGCAGCCCTGAGGTGCTCTGGCAGGCTGTTCCACCGACGGGAACCACAGCGATAATATCACCATACAGCTTTAATTCTGGTTTAACATGATCTGAAGCTCGCTGTTCCAACACACCAGTTTTCTGTTGTTCTGTTGGATCAGATTAATGTAATCCAGGTGTGGTGGGAAAGGGATACGTGGAAAACCTGCAGGACATCGGCCCTCGAAGACCCGCTTCGGTCGCCTCGGATGGAGACATGTTTGCATTCAGGATGTTTCTTCCAGCCCAGGCTGAGATTTTGGACTCATTGTCTCCGCAGGGACGATGTTGGCCCCCACGGTGGTGTTCTGGGCTTGGAACGCTCTGCTGCTGCTGGTGGACACCACTGGTAAACCATCTTTCATCACTCGCTACCGCATCCAGGTGGACAAAAACAACCCGGTGGGTCTTTTCTCACGTGTTTGACACGCTTTATAAACTTATGATCTTATTTTAAGATTAAATGGGATATCGTTTAAAATTAAAATTGTTAGTTGTTAAAAAATAAAATGTGTGTGTCTGAGCAGGTCCTCTGTTACTAATCTGATGTTTCCACGTCTGAACAAAGTCCTCACACTGTGTTTGATGTTGTTGCACTCTGCAAAGATAAAGACCAAAATCACTGATAACCCAGTTGGGATTATCTATCGATAGATTACAAGCAGGAACACGGTGCACACACAGGATGCTCATTTATTGATCCCATAAAAAATGCTCTCATCTTTTTACGATCCACACAGTGTGAAGCTTGCATCTTTTCCTTATGATGCCATTAGTGTGTTATTCATAAAAAGACCAACCAACCCGGTTGTGTACGGGTTGTGTAATGTCATGTAATGTCATAACCTGCGTGTCACTGACCTCCGTTAACCTGAGGCTCATAACGGTTGTGATATAATATGGTGACAATACAACTTGCAGTGAGTACACGATGGGGAGTTTATCTCATTTAGCTTTTTCAATTTAGAATTGCCAACACAGCACTGTTAGGTCTGTTTTTATCATCAACATAAACTCATAGGAGTCTTTGTGATTGGATTCACTTGAATTACTGCAACATAATATGATGAATTCTTCCTAAACCTGAGGTACTTGTTGTTACTCACTAGTGGTGGAGTAAAATTAAATCAGGGATACTCTAGTAATACACTGAGGTCAAATAAGGTCATTTTTTAAGTGGCGGGCCACAACCTTTCCAGGTCAGTGTCAGTTCATCTGTGATCTAGCTGAAGGTCTGAACACACACTCGGTACAATTACTAACACCTGGCTTGACTTGGTCGCTCCTTCTCAGCTTTGTTTATTGTTTGTAAAACCATTCAGGCCAGGATGCTCTGACAGGGCTTGGTCAAGCCCTGTTGTCTTTATTTATTCTGGTTAAGTTCACTCTACTTTTGTGAATCAGGCCCCCTCATTAAATACTGAGCCTTAAAAATGAGTAAAACAAACCTGAAACCAAAAGGAGGTTGAGAGACGACACGAATAGCTGTAAATGAAGCAAAAATACACACAGACCAAAAGAACTCAACTAGTAGTGTAATGATCAGAAATAAACTGCGAGAGTAAAGCCTAAATGTGAAAATATGAACAAAGCAAATGTGTAACAACCTGTGTAGCAGAAAGAAGCTGAAGGATCATCTGTTCTTAATTACTGACTCTTCTTGAGACCAGCGTCAGCAAAGCTCCAAAATAAAGATTTTTAACCCTTTCATGCATAGTGGCCATATCGTAGACACCTATTTACAAGCTTTTTCTTGCATATTCATGAATGAGGATGGTATTTCTGTAAATAAACCATTTCAGTGGATGTTAGCAAGTCATTTGATACATTTCCACTCACTAAAGAATAAATAAATATGTGATATAATTGAACATAATGTCATTACACAAGTTTGGCTTTGTTATAAACAGGAAAAGGAAATGATACAGCTATATGTAATAGAAGATTTACATAATATAATTCTGATTATATATTATTTTATAAATACTTTGTAGTATACATTAAAATAAATCATAAATCATGAGAAATTCTAAATATAACTAATAAACAAAAAACAGTGTCATTGCATATGTCTGAAGAGGTAAAATACTGTATTTTAAAAAAATGTTGTACCGTCTTGTATTTATTTATTTATTTATTTTATTTAATCCAGGTCACAAGGGTGGATTTTCCATATGGGACCTGCCATTTAAGTTTATTAAATAAAACATTTTTATTTACATTGAGTTCACAGTTTAACTTCCAATAAATACATTTACTGAGTGTTCACACTTAAAAGTGACTTTAAAGTGTTTGTACCGACTTCTGGTTTACTCCAAGTTAGTGTTCTGTTGGAGCTCTGAACTATTTCCTCTCCATGTACACCCTGTTTGCATGATTTAGGTTGAATAAATACTAAATATTGATCGATAAATAACCAGATGGGCTCTTGGAGAGAGAGCACAGTTTAACTGAGGGGAGGGCCAAACATGGTTTATTGCAGCTCCCTCTAGTGGTCAAAAGCTACACAATCAATTTGTTTTGAGCCGTTCAGACTGTAGATCAGATCAATTTAAGCACTAAACTCATAAAACTGTGCAAAAAAATTTCCTGCCATCTTTTATGAAGGTACATCGTACTGTGGTTTAATTCTGTTTGGTCTGATAAATCCATCATGTTTCATGTGAAAGTCAGACAAACGGTTCAAAGGTTGCACACATGCAAACGCCATCTTTAACCCTTCAGTGGAGCCATATCAGTCCCACCTCTCACAAACATATACGAAGGTTATCTTGATATATTTTCTAACATACACAGAAATATTATGGCAGGCAGTAAAAAAAAAAAAAAAAAAAAAAAAGGCTAAATGTGCTCAGTCCTCAGATTGTTGTGAGCTTACACAATGTGCAAACATTTATGTGGTGCACAAACTCCCCATGTGTATCTAACAAAAGGTCAAAGGGAGACTTCCAACTAAAAGTAGCAGATTATAATCCGATACTGATTATATTACTGATGCTGATGATATTTGCCTCATTTTAAGAAAAAAAAAAAGTTTTATTCTTCTTGAGATTTGAAGATCTAATCTCTCTGTTGACCCTCAGGTGGACCCTGTAAAGCTCCGGCAGGCGGTGAAGACCGTCCTCTTCAACCAGGTGTTCATCTCTGGGCCCATGGTGGTTGCTATATACTACCTGATGACCTGGAGAGGAGACCCCTGTGGCCCGGAGCTGCCCACCTTCCACTGGGCTCTGATGGAGCTGGCCTTGTTCTCCATGCTGGAGGAAATTCTGTTTTACTATTCTCACAGGCAGGAAGCGCTCACTTTACATCTCTACTACTACATACATGTTTAGTTCTTTGTTTTTAACTTGGATGTGGTTGTTTTTTTTATTTTACAAATGCTTGATCTTGTTTCTCTCAGGTTGTTTCACCATCCCAGCCTCTACAAGCATTTCCACAAACAGCACCACGAGTGGACCGCCCCCATCGGCGTCGTCTCCATCTACGCTCATCCTCTGGAGCACGTGGTGAATAATCTCCTCCTGCTTCTTAATTCTGATGTTGCATTCATGGAGATTAGTCTTGTTTTGGAGCACTTTAGAATGAGGTTGTGTGTGTAAGTATGGATCTTAAAATGAGGTGAATACAACATCAGATGAACCGTCCATCCATTTTCCTAACTGCGTAGTCCGGTTCAGCGTGGCGGGAAGCAGGAGCTCGTCCCAGCAATCACTGGTCGAGAGGCAAGGAAAGGAAAAGTCGCCAATCCACGGGATGAACAACACAATATACTGTCCCATATTTTTTATAGAAAACCTTTCCAAACAAGTCCTACTTGTTCAGTCACGCCAACGGCGATGTATCGCCAGGGTTTTCTGCGTTATCTCTCCAGTCTGACGTTGGGACGAACTTCCAGGGGCGTTCACTTACTGTCCTGAATGTTTTCTACTTATAATAATCTTTCCCACTGTAAAATAAGAAGAAAATAAAAAAACCTTCCCGCTCTGATGGACAGCAACAGTTGCTTCTCTAAGATGATGGCTGATGTCTTTCCTCCGTGGCATCACATTGCTGCACGCCACAAAACGTCTGCTTCACGGAGGCCCAATCGCCGACAGTCATTACCTTACAGCTGTGGTGCAACACATGCACGTCATCGGTGTTGTGTCCATTTCGGGTCTCGCAGCGTCGCCATGTCGACCCAGGCGGGGTTGATCGGCCTCTGGCTTGTGTCTGAGAGAAGAGCCAGGACCGTAGATCGCCCTGCTTGATCCACAGCCATCTTGACGCCTTTTCAGCAGGCGTCTGGAATGTTCTGGTCTTTCCTGTCGCTCTGAGCACCTTCAGGGTCCTGATGAGGGATTGACGGACAAATCCTCCTCACCCGACCACAACGGGGTTGTATGAGGTCCTCCACCCCCTGCTTCAGCACCTGCCTGCCAGCTCCTCATACCTGACCGTCAGGGATCAGTAGAGTCCAGCAGGACCACTTTGTTGTTTCTCTGAGTGTGGTCACTGCCATGTTCTCTGGGAATTTAAGCTGCCCCGTCATGTTGACCTTCACTTTCCAGTCTGTTGCGAGCAGCACCAGTGGCTGATTCTGGTGGTGGTGCGGCTTTAACAAAGGTTGTGTTGTGCCTTGCTGGTTGCTGGAGTCTGCTGCCTTTTACATCTGTCCAGGGACTGCAGATGAAAAATAGCCTTCTGGCTAATTCTGGCATATTTACAGTAATGTTTATTAATTTGCTTTGCCCTGTATTAAACAAATAAATAGAAATAGAAAATTGGTCATGGCACGCCAACAGTCGCGTCCCTCTCTGTGTTCGGAGACGACAAGATGTGCTCCAGTGCAGCTGATTCAGAGCCTTCAGTAATGTTCGGATACCACAAATTAAATCGCTCATGTGTTGAGTCTGTGTGCTGACCAAATGTGTGTGTGTGTGTGTGTGTGACAGACCCTTTTTGTCATCTGGTTTACTGCAAATCTTTTTAGGCTAATTTGTCTGTTTTCCATCAGCTCTCCAACATGCTGCCGGTGGTGATCGGGCCGGTGATTCTGGGATCCCACCTGTCCACCACCTCCATGTGGTACTGCCTGGCTTTGGTCAGCACCACCATCTCCCACTGTGGCTATCACCTGCCCTTCCTGCCCTCCCCCGAGTTCCACGACTTCCACCACCTCAGGTGAGGTTAACGGAGTGTTTTTTTTAGGAGGATTCAGCTTCGTAAACCCAGCATGTGATCAGCGTTGATTATTCAAAACTTCTGAAACGGAAGTTAACGGTGTTTCTTTTCATTTTATTTATTTTAGTATAAATATTTTCAACCCAAAACTGAACTAAAAATGGAGTTTTAAGTTGCAGCATTTAGTATTTTATCCAGCCTCTCTGGATGCTGCATTGAAGCCTAACAGCGGTTCTCGTGTCCCTCCTTCAGGTTCAACCAGTGCTTCGGAGTTTTTGGAGTGCTGGACCGGCTCCACGGCACCGACACCAAATTCAGGGAGACCAAACAGTACGAACGGCACACGTTGCTCACCGGCTTCACCCCTCTCACCCAGAGCATCCCTGACACGACTAAGAAGGGCCAGTGAGGAACTACCTCCCCCGACATTCAGACCTCAGGCTGAGGAGGGGTGGGGGTGAAGTTCCCCATCTGTCTTAATTCAGATCTGATTGTTTTAATCTGTTTTTATCAGTTTCAGACTGTGACCCCTCACCTGTATGTGACTGAAACTGTGGCTTTTGCACTTTAGCGGATTCACTACATGTCCGGCGGGAGTTGCTACCACAATTCTGTTTTGCATAAGATGTGGTGATGTGGTCGGAGTTGTGTTCTGGTATCATCTCATGAAAACCCAAAATGCACCGGGGGGGGGGGGGGGGGGGGGGGGGGGGGGGGGGGGGTTGTCGACAAAGTTTGCTAATGCTAAAAACAACCAAACTGCCTGTAAAGGAGGTCCAGTTAGTCCTCTATTCTGCATCATGGAAACATGGATCATCAGATTCCAGCATCATAGAGTGATTTAATTATGTATGGACCAGTACCTCCTTCTGTTAACATATTTCAGTATCATATCCAAGCTTGTGTGTCATACTTTACGACTCAGTAACAGCACTTACAACATGCACATGATGCATTCACTTACCACTTAGAACATCTGGCAACAGATGTTAGCTGCACTTTCCATTTTGGTGGCACTTAAAACATGCTTAGAAATGTTCAACTTGTTTTGGTGATACAAAAGAAAAGCCTCCAGTTGTTGGAAAATATGTATTCTATGACAGATGAAATGTTTACGTCCTGATGGGACTGTTTAAGATTAAAGTATTTTAAAAACAACGCCTTTTCCTCGTCCTTTGGTGGTGAAATGGGGAATAAAAGACCACACAGCCGCGGGTGTTTCAGGTTTTTTTTTTGTCAGTTTTGTGATATTTTTTTTTCTTTATTAAAGGAAAAGCATAATTACTACAAATTACAAATAACACTAACAGCGAATCACGTCAGCCTACAAAGCAGATATTATGAATATTAAATGTTATAATACAAGATCTCATTCAAGTATTTTACATTTTTCCATTTTATATATTTTTTTTGTTCCTTTTCTTCTCATTTTAAACTTTTTTTCCTCATGACAAGCCTAGGATATAATGTAATGAACTATTTTAATGGTTCATATACAGTTTTTTTCTTATTCATATGGCTTTATGGAATTTTGTCTTTTTTTTTTTTCAGTCTGCAGACATCATAACCAGCCATAATCCTCCAAGCGTCATCACAAACCCCAGTCAGTTTTTCATTTATTTGTTTTGCTCCTCCGTCCTTCTTTCCCATGTCCATCTCTCATCTTTCCAGTGTCCGGCCAGCTGGCCAAGTCCGAGTGAAACTGTCAGAGCTGAGTCACACAGCTCGTACGGACACCTAGCAGCAGCTCCACTCTGATAAAGAAGGCTGTAAACTCCAAAATCACGTTGAGCCCCATCAAATGTCCACAGAGAATCACATTAGAGGGAGGGTCATGTGACTGTCAGAGGGGGAGGAGGGAGGTCTGTCGTCTCCAGCTCACACACTCAAAAGGCTTCACTGGTTTCAGAAAAGTTGGGGTTATGTGAACAATTTGTAGTCCAGTAAACACTCAGATGTGTGTATGAACCTCTGAAACTGGTCTGAGTCTCCCAGAAAGCAAACTGAAGGCTGGAAGGGGGAACAAACAGAACAAGTGCAGCAGTGATTTGCATCTTTACGTGTGACAACGTTGGATTTCGAGGAGAGAAACGGAAAAACAAACACAATGTGACATCCAGCTCTGGAATAGGCAGACTGACAAAACAGGCAGTTTCACCCAAAAATGTCTGTTTTTCTTTTTTTTAAAGCATCAGATGGTTTCGATGTGACTGTGTAGCACATCAACAGGTTGTTTCATTAAGACTTGATATTTCCCAAACTACAGCTGTGAATCAAACCCAAAAACTCAAGTGTTTTATGAATTTTTATCATAGAAACTGAAGGAAACCTGGAGGCTGTTTTCATCTCTATAACTTTCTCTCAGTTTTGTCTTTACTGCAAAAGAAGATTTAATCTGTAATTTCAACATAAAAGCAGATTTTTGTTGACGCCTGATGTCAACTTTCCCTTTTGTTTGAAAGCCTGATGCCAACTCCTCTCCTAAACAGCAAGAGAAACAGCAAATAGAAATTCAAAAGAATTAAAAGATAATTGTTAAAAAAAAAAAAAAAAAAAAAGAAAGAAAGAAATTAGATTACATACACATGTAAGGCAAATATATCATCTGGTCTATTAACAATAAAAGGGAGCTGTGATCGTTTCTCTTCATGTGTCAAATTCACATTTACATTAGTGGAGGAAAACAATCGGCATCAGTTCTGGAGCTGGATGAGTTTTTATCGGCCACACAGCTGACCGCAAGATGAGGGACGCCGAAGCACGAAGTACAGCGAGGCGAGACGCCGCTCGCGCTGCTACATCAGTACCTGACCGCACTCCTTAGTGTTCACGCCTGTAACTGGTGTGAAACGGAAAGCAGCGAGGCCTCGAACGCCTCCGCCTGCGTCGGAGAGCGACAGCCGCCATCGCCTCCTTCAAGTAATCCAGATGAATGATTCCAGTCCCGTAGCGCTGCTGATGGATGGATGTCCGACGGATGGATAGACGGATGGATGCTGACAGAGAAGCTTCCACTCAAGTAGTTCTTGTGGGGTTTTTTGTGTTGTTTTCATCTCTAAGTGGGGGGAGGGGGTGACAAACTTCCATCAGCTTTCAGCACAAAAAAGCCACAAGTTGCAAACACAGGGAAGAATCACAGGACTCGTAACAGACTGAATGACGCCTGGAAGACAGTTCTGAGGTAATGGAGGCGGGCCGACGTGGGGAATGGAGGACAAAGCACCACCTTGTGACCTCAGCTGGAAACAGCGATGGGATAAATGGCAATCTGGATGCTGTACAATCAACAACAAGTTGGCGGGCACGAGTTAGAAGCAGTAAAACCATTAAAATAAGGCAACTTTCAATCCTCTTGTCTATAGTGAGAGGTTTAAACAACTTTTTTTTTTTTTTTTTTTAAATCATTTGGTTCTTTATTAGTTCCCCCTCAATGTCCAACCATAACGTAAATGAAAGATTTCACTTTTAGCCCCTCGACAGAGAAGTCGAAGGCTCTGCAGATGGAAAGTTCAGTCGCTCGGTTCAAACCGCTTTGGTCCAGCTGAGAGTCAGGAGCGGTGCGGACCCCCCGGCGGGCCGCTGGCGGGGCCTTTCAGGTGCTCGGATCCACCACCTCATGCGAAAGAAATCATTACTGTGACGTCTGGGTGAGGAATTAAATACGCTTCAGCCAGCAGGACAGCGACGATCGGAGAGGAGGGTCCCAGTGACAGAGAGGAGGGGGTCAGCGTGGGGGGAGAAAAAAAATAAACTTCAAGGGATTTCATCCTCAGTCATTTTTTGTCTAATTAAAAAGTTCTAAAATGATAGAAGTAATCAATAAAACAAGCGACAGGAATTGTTTCTTCTCCTTGTTTGTCAAATCAAACATATGTGTGGGGGAGGGACAAAAAAAAAAAAAAAAAAAAGGGGGGGGGGGGGGGGTCATGCTCGGGCTGGAAGCCCCTCCCTCCTCCTGTGGTGCTGAGATAACCGGCGACTTGCAGAAATAGCCGAGCCGATCCGCTCCGGTGTGGAGTTACTTCAGTGTTTTGGCATCCGGTGCAGGATCAGCGGCGGGGGCAGGGCCTTTCTGACGGGCGGGTTTGGCATCCTCCTTGGCTGCGGGGCCATGAGCAGCAGCGATGGGGGCGGAGCCTCCACTCGCCTGGCTGTGGGGTCGACTGGAGGGCTGAGACGGATGCCGGCGCCGACCGTCCCCGCTGGAAGAGTGTCTTCGGCGGCCTCCCTCCTCCATCGGCGGCTGGAACAGAACAAAGCGGTTTGAGTAAACACACCAGTGAGGATCAGTAAAACAGCATCAAACCGTGTTTCTACTGACATCAATTCTGAAATCTTCCAGCCGTTTAAACTTGCTCAGGTACTCCTGCAGCTTGGGGTCGATCTCCAAGGTCTTGGCTTTGGAGTATTTGAGGAAGGCCCAGAACTTCTCCAGTCCATAAAGCTGGCCTGCAGTCAGGAGACAGAAGAATGTCTGAAAGTGAGCTCTGACGTCTAAAGCAGACATAAAATCCATCATGAAGCCGCTCTGCAGTCTTCTGACAGCTTCAGTTTTCCTCACCAGCCTCATAATCTTTCATGGTCTCCTCCTGGAAGTCCTTAAAGATGTCTGGCCTGAACTTCTTCTCCAGACCGTAGCTGTAGTACCTGAACAAGCACTCCAAGCCGTACCTGAGACAAAGACACCGTGAGACACGTTTACACTCAGGAGAGACGCCGGATAAATAATCCAGATTCATGATCAGCAGCAGCTGCATCTTCCTCCAGGAGGAACACGCGAAGCGTGTTCTGTAACAGATGATCGGTTTCATATCGCTGACCTGCATCTTCATGCCAGACTTCCTGGTTTCTGTCCTCCATCCCGTCTGAAGGCTCTTACCTGTATCCCTCCTTCCCGTCCTCCACCACCAGCTGTCTGAACTCCTCGTACATCTTCCTGTTGAAATGATCCCGCAGGAAAAACGACCAGAAGCGGAAGAGCGTGTTCATCTCCTGTGATTGGCCAATTCCCAGTCGCTTCCGCTCTGTGATTGGAGGAGAGGAAAGGAGAGATGAGGAGAGGTAAGGAGAGATGAGGAGAAGAGGAGGAGAAGAGGAGAGATGAGGAGAAGAGGAGAGATGAGGAGAGGAGAGGAGAGGTAAGGAGAGATGAGGAGAAGAGGAGGAGAAGAGGAGAGATGAGGAGAGGAGAGGTAAGGAGAGGAGAGGTAAGGAGAGATGAGGAGAAGAGGAGGAGAAGAGGAGAGATGAGGAGAGGAGAGGTAAGGAGAGGTAAGGAGAGATGAGGAGAAGAGGAGGAGAAGAGGAGAGATGAGGAGAGGAGAGGTAAGGAGAGGAGAGGTAAGGAGAGATGAGGAGAAGAGGAGGAGAAGAGGAGAGATGAGGAGAGGAGAGGTAAGGAGAGATGAGGAGAAGAGGAGGAGAGAAGAGGAGAGATGAGGAGAAAAGAGGAGGAGAGGGAAGGGGGAGGAGAGAAGAGGAGAGGAGGAGGAGAGACGAGATTAGGAGAAAAGAGGAGAGGAGAGGAGAGGAGAGGAGAAAAGAGGAGGAAGAGAGGAGGAGGAGAGAGGAGGAGGAGAATAGAGGAGAGGTGAAAAGAGAAGGAGAGGAGGAGAGGAGAGATGAGGGGAAAAGAGAGGAGGAGAGGAGAAGAGAGGAGAGGAGAAAAGAGGAGTAGAGTAGGAGAAAAGAGGAGGAGATGAGAGGACAGAGGAGAAGAGGAGAAAAGAGGAGAGGAGAAGAGAAGAGGAGAGAAGAGGAGGAGGAGGTGAGTCTAAGCATTTGGATGGGAGGCATTAGTGATAAGAAACGGAGGAACCGTACCGTTGAGGCAGCGCCGGCGGTACTTGTGGTAAACGTGTTGCGTGAAGCCGTTCTCCTTCAGCAGCTCGTGTGACGGGTGTTGGAACTTGGGGAGGGACTGCGGCGTGCAGCCGATGTTGCCCAGGGCGGGGGTGCCCTCCGACGGGCTGGCGTTAGAGCTGAGGGGAAGGTAGAAGATGGAGGAATTGTTGGACCCAGTTCAGTCAGTCTGGTTTCCTTTCATCATTCAGAAGATTAAACCACTAAAAGACCCGCGTTCATTTTTAAAGATGCTTGAAGACATTTTCTAAAACGACTCCTGCAGGCTGTAGATGTTTCCTCACTCGGCTAACAGGTTTTTAGCATGGTCGAGCGTTTTTGAGCAAGAAAATATATTTTAAAAAAAACAAAAAGTGCAGCAAGAAAACATTTAAAAAAAAGTGCAAGAAAGGGACGCTTTCTTGCTATGAATAATACTTGAGCCTAAAACTGAGAAGTGGACAGTAACCCCGGGATGCACTGAACGGGATGCGTTGTGGAAGCGCCGCGCCAAGCTTCCCACCCGGCTATTTCACCTGCAGTTTCAGAGCTGAACATCTCTGTTGGTTCACATGAGGACTGCGTAATCGTGCATCATAGTCTGTGTAGGCACGACTTAAAATGCTCCATAAAACTGCTTTGAAGTGAACAATAAAAAAGCAGGAACGTGTCTCACGTGCTGCTCTTTATTTACTGATGGTACAGACGTGTGGTGTCAAAACAAAAAGTTACAAATCGGCGCTGCTTAAGTGAAACCGCCTCGCACCTGTAGGCTCAATAACCACCGCCAGCAGCCTGGACAATGGGGTGGGTCTGGATGTTGGGCGTGGTTAGGGTTAGTATCAGGGTTAGGATTAAACCAATCAAAAGGTCGTGGGGGCGGGGTTGGACATCCAGCCCCGCCTCATTCTCCAGTCTGCAGCCAAGACCCTCTCTGAAGGCTCGGTGCCACCAGTGATGGAGAAATGTTGATGTTTCAGAGTAAAATGCATCTAAGTGGACATGAAGTCTTTTACTGGCTAAATCAAGCGGATCCATTCTGGTTTTCATCAGCTGATTTCCTGCTGATCCGCTCTGCTTTAGACTGGCGAGGTTTCAAAGCAGCGAGCAGCAAAAACAGGACCGCAGCAGTATTTTAGAGAAGCAGAAAGCGGCGGCGCGTCTGGGACGCACCACAGCGCTCCAGGTAAAACCAGTCCATTTTACTGGTGTTGCCGCAGGGTAACTGTGTCCATGGCTACGAGTCCCTCAGGCATAAATACGTCGCATTCCAATGCAAAGAAGGCAGGATCTCTTAATCAGTTTTATATCCTTTTAAACAAATCTTAAGCCAAACCAAACAACGATTCCCTCTTATGGGAAGAAATAATAAAACTGAACAAGTTTGAAATTATTTTATGTTTCAGCTCAGGAGTTTCTGTACAAAAGACTGATCGCAAGCGACCGCAATATTCCAATATGCCTACATTTTTATTTCTATTTACCACACAGACAACACCAGAAGAATGCGTGTGCACGTGCCACACGTGCGAGTAAATAAAAAGGCCAATTAAACAACAATTAACACATTTGCATTTATTTAAGATCATGTCTGCAGGATTGTAACAGCCTGAATTCACCTCTTGTGAATAAAACCCGGAACTGCGTCACACAGAGAATAAGCGAGCTACAGGTTGCTGCAGTTCTTAGTTTGTCCTGTTTCAGGAGAAAAACCAGCTGAAGAGGTTAAATCCAGCTGGTGTGTGTAATCCAACGTCTCACAGCTGTAGTTTTATCTGGTGTGAGAATCTAAAGGGGAAAGGCTGATGGGAGGTGCTGCTGTGGTCGTTTCATGTCCGTCCGACAGATTGAGGCTTTGCTGGGCAGCAAAAAGCAGAGGAAAGGTGTGGGAAACTCTTCGGGGGTTACTGTAGCGCAACATCGTGTTTCGTTTCTCGCTAACTGTGTAGATGGTATGAGGAGTACATCACACACATTTTATCTACTACACACCAACCCAGCTGGGTTAACATTGTGGGATATATCGCTAATGGAGACAGAAAGAGGCTCACAGGCTTGCAGAACTAATCTGTAAAGGAGGCGATACACACACACACACACACACACGCACACTGTTTATCATGTCAGCACGGTAGGGCTGCTCGATTATGACAAAAATTATAAGCACAATTATTTTGACATATATTGAGACCTCGATTTTTTCACACAATTATCCAGTATTTTTCAAACAATGCAGCACGCCGTGGTGTTCTCGACTCCGTGTCGTGCATTATAACCGTCTAATGCACGGTTCGAGTTGTTTAATCTGCTTTTACCGCTTATATAGGAACTATTTTATGTCGGCCTCGATGTACGTTTTATACCAAACAACCGTTGTCAGGCTGCAGCGCGTTTCTCTCATTCACCTGTTAAAAGACGGCTGATCTGAACCAGCTGATTAATGCGTTGCTATGGTAACTCCCCGTAATGGATGGATATTACAGTGATTTAACTCGCTGAATTATGTATATGAAAATAATGCAGCCAGTTCTCACTGACAATGGTATAAACTATGTTTAGGTGAACTTCCACAACCTACTGCAGTTATTCTACATCGACCTGCAGCCGGAGCCGACTGACTGGCCGCCTGGGAGTGCTTTAGGACGGGAGAGGCTCCCGCTGCTCCTTCCTTACAGTAACTGCAGAACAATATGTGCCTTCTAGTCAGTCGCCAGAACACCAGAAAAGTCTCTAATAACTCCAGTAAAAGTTGCTAGATTCGCTTTTAACAAAAAAAGTCACCAGATTCAGCGAGAACAGTGTCTGAATGAAAGCAAAGCGGCTGTGGGAGGAGTTTACAGCACAGCGCTGCAATGCCAGAGACACTCGATTAGCAACTGAAGACAGCAGGAGAGGAAACTGCAAAGAGAAAAATAATCACACCCTTTTATTTTAATGATCGTTGAAAACCCAGATCGTAGTTGAGATTAAAATCCGATTAATCGTCCAGCCCTACAGCACGGTTGTCTAGTAAGAGTAATATCATCACCCAGCTCTGCTCCAGTTCACCTGTTTGTGTACTTCAGCATGTTAGATGGGTGTGTAGATGTACCAGCAGTCTAAACTCTGCAGGGATGAATGAGGCCACAGATGCGAACCGTCTCCCTGCAGCGTTTGGAAGGAATCATCCGCTCATTTTTTCATTTAACATTTACATTTGTGACTCGCTCCTTTTACAAACTAATTTTATCTAAACATTTTGTACGATGATGCTTTGGGTGGCTGCGTCTTCCCGCCGGAGTCTCACCTGACGGAGGCGGTGCGGGAACGATGCTCTCTGGAGTCCATCACCCAGCCCACGTGACACTCCATAGGCGGGTTGGAGCTGTGCCGAGTCTTCCTCTTTCTGGGCGTCTGAGAGAAAACACACCATCATTCAATCAGAGAACGTCGAGTCGTGCTTAAAACTAGAAAAGTTGCATTTCTAACGAGTCGTTTTTTCTTCATTCTGCGGCCTCTAACCTTCGCGTCCACCGGTCGGCTTTCCTTCACCACAGGGTAGAAGCGCGGCGTCATCGTCGGGTCCTTCCGGTGAGGGGTGCGAGGCGTGCGGGGTGTCCGGGCACTGCGGTAGTTTGGCGAGTCAGGCACGGTTGTTGGGAGCGAGCGAGCTGTTGAGGAAGGTTCAGGGGCTCCGAAGAGTTTGTTTGCCAAAGCGTCTGTAGGGACTAAAAACACAAGTTTACTCAGCAAACATCCAGCAACGTCTCATCATTTACACTCCGTTCACTCAGACATTCCCAAACAACTCTGATTAAATCATCTCATTTACCACATCAAATACATAAAAATCCATTTATTATCAGTAGCTGGAGCAACTAAAAGGTTGTTTATAGCAGGTTAGAATTATAATTAGGCATTTAAATCACTAAAATAGATTAAAATCTTCTTTACTGGTCTTTAATTTGGGTCAATATGTGAAATAAACAATGCTTTATATATGGTTATGTCAGAAGCACCCATCAGAAGTCAAAGAAACTGATAAAATTCTTTAATTTCAGAGGGAATTTATCATAATATTACATTTTTTGGATGAAACAAATGATAGCATCTGACTTTCTATGTAAACAAATTAAGCGGTAAAGTCAGAAAAGTTCAATTATTGCAGAAAAAAATGTGTTTTTGTTTTCAAAGCGTCATTTTCTGCATGGAAGATGATCCACTTCACCCCTTTTCACATCATCTGCTCCAAGTTTTACCTCAGCATGACTCATACACGGAAATACACCACCTGAAAGTAATAACTAGTCACACAGATTACAGTATTATCCCCCCCAAATCAATAAACATCCATTAAATAAATAACTGTATTTACAATAATGGACATTATAAAAAATAAAAACTATTTTTAAAACCATTTTTTTCTTCGTCACACTAAAAAAAAAAAAAAAAAAAAGACCATTTTACTTGTTTTCCTCATTTTAAATCAGGTGATTAATCTCATTTCAGGTTGAATTTTTCGGGAAACGGAAAATAAAAAAAGCCTCCTGTTTGTGATTCAGTGTTCAGACAAGAGACGGACCATTCTGTTCATGTGTTACCATGGATACGCAGAAAATCCACTGGTGTGTGTTGCGTGTTTGTGTCCTTACTCTGCTGGGGTCGGGGGGGGCCTGGGGGGACTTCCTGGTTGGGGTCGACAGGAGGTTCAGGAGTCAGGCAGTCGAACTGTTCGCGGCTGATAAGGTGGACCTTCTTGAAGTTCTCCACCTCTTGCTGATGAAAGAGACAATCGGGAGATAAGTGAGGACGTGAGAAAACCTCATTAAGTTCAAAAGACTTAAAAATGTTCATTTAAAGAAAAAAATCATTAAAAAATACAAATAATGATAGAGAGAACAAAATTAGCTGAAACTCAGTCATATTATGTCATTAAAAAGACAAATTTAAAGCCAGAATCACAAAACGGAAAGGTTTCGGAGCAGAAACGGACCTGATCTTCAGCAGCCTGGAAACTGAAAGACAGCAGCAAAACACCGAAGCCAAAAAGACCTTTTTCACCCTCATTTCTGACATCTCAACACAAACGGCTCCACCAGCAGCGTCGCATCAGCACTGAACTGTCCGCAGGTCAACACACTCTGCAGTTTACGTCCTCACAACAGTGGCTCGTAGAGAGAAAAAAGCACTCACACTCTTCCCTTCATCCCACTGAGTGTATTCCAGCCTCTGAGCGTCCATCTTTGTCTCCCCCTGCAGACCGTGGGCTCGGCCCCTCAGGCCGAGGCCTTGCCTGAGGGGGTGTATTTATAAACACGCGACCTGTGTTCCACACGCCGCTAGATGTGTGCCAGTGAACGCGTGAAGGTCGCACAAAGAGCTCAACAATGCAACAAAGCGCAGCAGCAACAACAAAAACAAAACAAAAACTACTTTCTGTTGCGGGCTTTGTCTTCATATCCAGAAACAGCCGCAACTGAAGGAGAATAAATCTACTCGTCACCTGCTTTTTGAGCAGAAAAGCCTCCAAAAACGGCCGTGATGTAATGGGAAAGCTGCCTGATGCTTCGCTCGGCTTTTTACCATTTAAGTGACGCCTCGTTTTTCAGCCTTTCAGGATCTAAACAGACATCTCACCTTGATGGTAGCGTACTCCGGCTCGTACTTGTCGTCCCACAGGTCCTGCTCGTAGTAGAAGAGGCCGTCGTTGATCACTTTGGCCAACTCGCTGGTCAGCTTGGCGCGAGACGTGTGCTGCCCCGTGCGGTCGCCGCCTGGGTGCTTCCTCAGGTAGGGCGGCGTCTGCGTTACAATCAGGATCTTGTTGACGTCGTGGTCGTCCAGCTCGCCGTCCGTGTCCTCGTCTGACCAGTCGGTGAAGGTGTTGCGGCGTCCGTCCATCTGCTCCATCTCCTCGTCAAACATGAAGTCCAGCTCCTCCGGCTCGTCCTGTTCTGCTCCGTCCTGATTAAAACCAACGACAAATCAGATCATCTAAACTGACGTAAATCATTTCTACTGTAAATCCATGATTCAGACGTAATGAGCAGCAGTTTGGCAAGGTGCTAACATAACAACGGCTACGTTCACACTGCAGGCTATAATGGCTCAAATGTGTCTTTTTTGGACATTTGGGGCCTAAAATCTGATCAAATCGGATTTTTTTTTTCCTTTTCAAATCCGACCCGGGCCAACTTCATGTGCTTGAAAGCAACCTCAGTCATGTCGCAGTTATCCGGCTTTTAATCACTGAGGTGAGACATCTGGAGGTGGGAGCCTGAATGAACTGCAGTTTGGCTTTTTATTTTCTATAAGCCACAATTATCAAAATTTCACTGAATTAATGGTTGAAATGTTTCACTCTATGTGTAATTAATCTGTATAAAATATGGGTTTCACATTCTGAAATGAGTGACAAAAAAATATTGAACTTTTTCATAACATACTTGTATGTGACATCACATCTTCCTGTGTGTACTTCAGGGCCATAGACGCTTCACACAGGAGTATCATAGCAGTCACGTTAAATCAGAAAGAACAATCATGCAAAACGGCAGAAAAAAAAAAAGAGGAGACTGGTGTGTCTGTGACCTCAGATGATGGAGTCGTAGATTTTTAAGGTTAATTCATCTCGGATGTGCCTAATGAGATGGTACAGGAAGTAGCATGACACACGGTGTCAATGTGCCTTGTGTGCGTTTTGCTGCATCAAGCTGGCATCATGACTATATCATGTTATGATGTTGCGTTAATTATGCAACAAGCACACAGTGGAATTATAAAGTAAACATTCAGCACTGAAACAGACTAACAACGTAAGTCAAAATTTAAACATCATGCAGCCATCGCACAAACACCATGCACGACTGCAGAAACATCACACCAATGCCACCAAGCTAATGTGACGCCTCCTCTGATCCTACAACTTTAATGACAGGTGAAAGGACACGTTGCGATGAGATGAACTAGTTTGTTGGGTTCATGTGTTAGTTGGCAAAGGAATCTATCTGAAAATGCTCTTTGCATCCAGCGGAAAGTAGACTTGCAGGAATGATACTAAACTGTAACTCAGGATGTCCATCTGGTTTGAGAACAGTCTGACCAACATGTATGCATTTTAAAAGCAAGGTTAATAAAAATTCAATTCTCCACTCATTAAGCAAAAAATATTGTGACCATTTACAGGACCACAATGATATCCACTCTCATACAAAAGGCTGATTTTACAAGTAAACAGTGACTTCTATGTCTCCATGGCAGATAGTCTGAACATTCTAACCTACACAAACCCATCAAGTTATTAATGTAGACTGCAGTGTCTGAAAACGGCGTTCAGATGTTTCCCCTGAGACCTTTTGGTGAGTGGCTTTATTGTTACCTTGCTGTCAATAAAGCCTCTAATCTTCCTCACCTTATTCCCTGGGGTGGCAGGTAGGGGTGAAGAGCCAGGCTGGGGAATCGGGGATCGAACCAAATCATCCTTTTCCCTCTGCTGCTGCTGTAATGAGGGGGCCTTCATCAGTCAACCAACCACAGGAAGAGGACGTGGAAGAGATGTGCAGGGATGAAAGATGAGGCAACGGTCAATGTTTACCGGATAAAATTAAAACTTCTTGGCTTCTTGTTAAAAAATTGATGAAACAGCTTAGACATGATATGACATGGCTGGGAAATGACATGACAAAAGACATGAAGTGACGTTACATGGCTGGGACATGACATGGCTAAGATGTGACGTGACTTGGCTAAGACAAGATGTGACACGGCTAAGACGTGACGAGACGTGACCTGGCTAAGACGAGACGTGACTTGGCTAAGACGTGACGAGACGTGACATGGCTAAGGCGTGACGAGACGTGACTTGGCTAAGACGTGACGAGACGTGACTTGGCTAAGACGTGACGTGACTTGGCTAAGACGAGAGGTGACTTGGCTAAGACGTGACGAGACGTGACATGGCTAAGACGTGACGAGACGTGACATGGCTAAGACGTGACGTGACTTGGCTAAGACGAGACGTGACTTGGCTAAGACGTGACGAGACGTGACTTGGCTAAGACGTGACGAGACGTGACATAGCTAAGACGTGACGAGACGTGACTTGGCTAAGACGTGACGCGACTTGGCTAAGACGTGACATGACGCGATTTGGCTAAGACGTGACACGACTTGGCTAAGACGAGACGTGACTTGGCTAAGACGTGACGAGACGTGACTTGGCTAAGACGTGACGAGACGTGACTTGGCTAAGACGTGACGAGACGTGACTTGGCTAAGACGTGACGAGACTTGGCTAAGACGAGACGTGACTTGGCTAAGACGTGACGAGACGTGACTTGGCTAAGACGTGACACGACTTGGCTAAGACGTGACACGACTTGGCTAAGACGAGACGTGACTTGGCTAAGACGTGACGAGACGTGACATAGCTAAGACGTGACGAGACGTGACTTGGCTAAGACGTGACGAGACGTGACTTGGCTAAGATGTGACGCGACTTGGCTAAGACGTGACATGACGCGATTTGGCTAAGATGAGACGCGACTTGGCTAAGACAAGACACGACATGGCTAAGACAAGACACGACATGGCTAAGACAAGACACGACATGGCTAAGACAAGACACGAAATGGATAAAGCCTGTTACATACTCCACGAGAAGCAAGAACTGAGTTCTTGTTCTCGAGGCTGCAAGAACAAGAAAAAACGTCTTGTTCGGCAGGTCCATACATACTACACGAGAAGCACGTGTGCAGCGGGAAGGGATCACTGCTGGGGGCGATGTCTGCTTTATGTGCAGAGAACCCGGTTGTTACCTCGGCCGCGGAGGTTGTTTTCCCCGGCGTCTTTTTGCTTAAGATAACTTAAAAGGTTATGGAGGGATTTTATAAATATTTCAAGAGTTGTTGCAAATGTAAAAATGAAGAACTGATTAAATTCTGGTGGTGATCAGGATCACCGTTTGGATTCAGGAATGTTTTAAAAGCATTCTTAAACATTGTGCTTGGTGGAGGTTTCCGCTCTCCGAGTTTCTAGTTTCATATTTAATGAGCAGCTTCATCTGCGGCGGGGCGGGTTGTGCACGTGGCTGGGTCCGAGTGTTTTATTGCCACATGTAAAAATGTTCGTACTTTGTCACCACCTCCACCAGCTGTTTTATCAAAACAATCCATTTTGCCAGCAACAGCAAACACACAGAAGCAGCAATTCCGCTTCCTGCTTTTTCCGTGTTAACCATGCCCACCTCACATGTCCGACCAATCACACGATACTTCTCGCAGCCCCGCAAGTAAAAAGTTCTGCCAGCCCGGTGTGTCAAGAACTGCCCTCAAACACGTCCGCGAGAACAAAATGACGTCATTTTCTTCTCGGAGCCTCGAGAACAAGAAAGAAGTTCTCGCTTCTCGTGGAGTATGTAACAGGCTTTAGACGTGACTAGACGTGACTTGGCTGAGACAAGACGCGACATGGCTAAGATGAGACACGACATAGCAAAGACGAGACGTGACATGGCTAAGACAAGACGCGACATGGCTAAGACAAGACACGACATGGCTAAGACAAGACACGACATGGCTAAGACAAGACACGACATGGCTAAGACGTGACGAGACTTGGCTAAGACGTGACGAGACTTGGCTAAGACGTGACGAGACTTGGCTAAGACGTGACGAGACTTGGCTAAGACGTGACGAGACTTGGCAAAGACAAGACGTGACGAGACTTGGCAAAGACAAGACGAGACGTGACCTGGCTAAGACGAGACGTGACCTGGCTAAGACGAGACGTGACCTGGCTAAGACGAGACGTGACCTGGCAAAGACGAGACGTGACCTGGCAAAGACGAGACGTGACCTGGCTAAGACGAGACGTGACCTGGCTAAGACGAGACGTGACTTGGCTAAGACGAGACGTGACCTGGCTAAGACGAGACGTGACCTGGCTAAGACGAGACGTGACCTGGCTAAGACGAGACGTGACCTGGCTAAGACGAGACGTGACTTGGCTAAGACGAGACGTGACTTGGCTAAGACGTGACGTGACTCGGCTAAGACAAGACGTGGCTAAGACAAGACGTGACTAGGCTAAGACGTGACATGACACGGCTGGGACGTGACGTGACACGGCTGGAACATGAAACGGCGTGGCTTTATGATTGAAACTAAAACCAGAGTAAATGTTGCAAAGAAGATGAAAACTTTTTACCTTCTCTGAGCTGACCTTGGGTCTGGCTGGGGAAGGTCGGGGTCGCTTCTTCACCTCGATCCAGGACTCTGAGTCCAGATCAGGCAGACTGGCCGAGAGGCCCTTGGGCATTGTTTTGAGGTTGGAGATATCTGCTTCAGTCTTGGTCTGATGCGACCCTGATGCGCCGGGTAAACCATTTCCTGTGGGACGTTCGAAACAACATTGTGATGCAGGACAAGTTGGTGAATTTAAACAGTTTATTTAGAAAAAATGAGTCAACTTTGCATCAACAAGTCACTTTTTCCCTCCTGATGCTCACCTCTGGGCTCCTCCGACATCTGTCTTGGAACAAACTCCGGACAGTTGATGAGCTGGGAGAAGTCGGTGTGTGTGTGATTGGGAACGGTGAGGCCTGGCAGAGGCCACTTCTCAGGATCCACCTTCCGACGGATCTTCATATTGATCACCTCCACTTCTTTACTGTCTTTCAAAGCCTGACAGCAGAGAGAAAATATCAGTCAGCCTGTGTGTGGAAATGGAAATACAACACCAGAAACCATGACGGTAATATCAGAAATAAGAAGAGGATGGGACTATTTTTTTTTCAATATTGCTATTTGGCGCAAAATATTAGTTACTGTAAAAAGTTTATATGCTGTTTATTTATCTCTTCTTTGGTGGATATCAAGAGGAAACAAAGCGCTTTGATGTGGGCAAATTTAGCTTTTTTCTTCTGATGCTATTTAATGTTTAGCAAGTTTTTAGAGATAATCAAGAGAAGTGCAGCAGATGACTGGACCGGGGGTGTTTGAGCAAATGAAAAATGATCATTCTAGCCATAATGCATCTGCATTTTTAACAGCAAATACAAGAAAATGGACGTGTTTGAAATGAGAAAGAGCAGATTAACAGGGTTGTTTCACCTCTGATAATGTTATATTAATTACATGGAGCCATCAATCATTTTTAGCTGTACCACATCTTGGTTTGACCCCTGTTGCTTAACTTGTGTGCTCTGCATAAATTTGCCATCAACATCAATATGAAACCCTGCAAGAGGTCTGTTAAATCAGCTTAAAATTACACCTGGAAACAGGGGAGCAGCTGGTCCCGTCCAAAGGTAATGACATCCAGCTGAGCCAACACTCGCTAATGAACATGTTATATATGGTTTGTTTATTCTGCATCGACACCTGAATGTAGAGACAGTGGACAAGCTTGAGGCCTCCTCTGGTTTTGGACAGAAAAGTGAAGCTGATATCAAATTAAGTCTAAATAAAAAGAGGTTAAAGCGCTCCTGCTTTCTATGCATTTGCTTAGAAAAGTATTTTAGCTTTTGACAGAAGTCATTTAGTGAACTTTTATTCTTATTCTTCAGAAAAATGAATGAATCCATCTGCTTAAGGGTGACTTTATAAACAATGAAGGCAGATTATTCTTCTACGTTGAGCGTGAAGTCTGCTTGCCTCCAGAATGAGGTTGACGTCGGTGGTGAGGGCCTGCACTCTGTGGAAGCTGGCTATGAGTCCGATGGGCAGGAAGCCCTCAGAATCCATCTTTCTCCGCAAGAAAAAGTCCCGCTCCAGGTTGTCCAGGCTGAAGTAGTACTCTCTGGAGAGGGAAGAGAAACATGGGGTCAACATCATCCGTACCAAACCGATGCTGCTGTTTACTTGTAGACAGATGCAAAGAAAAGATGCAGGTGAAGGGAGGAGGCAGACGAGACAGAAGAGACATTCGTGACCAAAAAGAAGATGAAAACGGGGAACTCTGCATTAGAAAAACATCTCAGTGAACTTGCTCCACCCTGTGATGAATGTTGCAAATAACAGCCTGTTGATCAAAACTGCATCTGCAATTTTATTTCTTCTTTTCTGTCTTTCTTTTTTAAATTTTAAATGACCACTCTAAAATTTGATCATAATTTTTTTTAAAAAAAACACTGGAATGAATGCATGACTGTCTTAAAGTGACAATATGATTAAGGTCACTATAATATTCAACAATGACTGAAACAACTCTACTCTTGTTCACAACTATCATGTAGCCACCGCAATGATTTTACTTCAACTTGGTTATTTGATTCGTTTAGAAATAAATAGATGAAAATTTAAAAAAAAAGTCTCTCTTTCATTCAGCAGGAAACAACATAAACCTCCTAATAATTAAATAACTAGAAAATTTCTGAAGAAATTTTGATGGGTGCCAATGAAGCTGCCCGCCTCCCCAGTGTGTGTGGCAAATGTCCTAATGAGTGTGAGTGAGAGGCTGTGAACAGTACACACCTACAGTATGATGTTTAGTGTGGATGTTTTACAAATACTCAGCTTGTGTATGGGAGAGGTGGCAGTAAAGCAAATGTCCGACTGTGTGTGAGGGAGGAGGTTTGAAAAGACTGACAAGTACACAGGTATGATGTATAGTGTGTATATAAGAGAGAGAGAGAGAGAGAGTCTGTGTACAGGGGTGTAGGTGTATGTGTGTATGGAGAGGTGTAGGTGAGCTTTGGCATTAATGTATGTAGTATGTTTGTAGGAGTGTAAGTGTGTGTTGGTGTTTATGTGTGTGTGTGTGTGTGTGTGTGTGTGTGTGTGTGTGTGTGTGTGTGTGTGTGTGTGTCTGTAAAAAAAAGAGGAGAAGCGTCTGTAACTTCTCACTGACAGCAGTTAATGAGTGAAATTCATCCTCTGAAAGAGGACAAGAGAGAAAGGAAAGGCGCGCTAACGCACGCATCTGCTAATACTGTATAAAAGCAGTTATTGAGTGGTGTCAGTGAAAAACCAATAAACAGTGTGAATAGATCAATAGCTGCATCCTGTTCCTCTGAACCACTGTATATTACTGTATATGGGCATGTGTGTGCGTGATTCCAGTCGTCCACACAAACCGGCTCCCGCTCGTTAACGTCGTCCTGGCAACGGGGACACTTTGTAACTGCCATCTCACTCAAACTGACACAGATACAGCACAGAAATGAATAGGAAATGAATGAAGCCCTCTAACAACCGACCGCTGTTCACGAACAAAAAGTCGTATCAAAATAATTCTTGAACCGTGAGCGCCAGAAGACTTTCGGGAACACAGTGATTTAATTTATTTTGCCCTATTGTGAAAGGAATTTAAATGGCGGCGAGTTTAAAAATGAGGGCGATTTTTCAGTCCGGTCAGATTTAAAACATGCCAGTGAGACATCATCAGTCACAAAACAAGCATGAACAGAAACACGATTTCCTGCTGATCAAAAAAAAACCAAAAAACAGGTTTCTTACCGAGGAGCTCAGAGATATGTCGCAGGGGTTTATTTTAATGTTGCTGGTGGAAATTCTCAGCCATGCAGGTTACAGTGATACTAAGGCCTGTCCTGGTAACAAATTTTGCCATGCAATTAATTGTCTCAGAAATTATTGCGATACACGATAATATTGCGCAAAGCGATTATTGTTGTCATTTTGAGACCATTTTTAATAAAATAACAATAATGCCATAATAATGCAAGTACACCCTTTCAAAGATCAACATATTTAAAGTTGTGGAATTGCTGTATGTAACATGTATGTTCATCCAGGCAATTCATACTGGCTGTGAAATGTTTGCACCATTTTTCTAAATGTCGCCTTTTTAACAACCTTAAAGGGCAGCATGGCTTTACCAACCACGCTGTCTGAGTGCACACCATGTTGCACTGTCTTGTTTGTGTTTAATCTTTCAGTTAAACACCTCAGTGATCGTGGACTGTCGGGAAAATGGAGCTAGCCTGTTTAAGGTCTTTTTCCCAGCTGGGAAAACTGCCGTTGATGATTGTGTTTTCAGTGCAGATGTAAGCTTGTTGTATTACCATGTTTAGTTAATGTTGTCTTAAAACAAATGCAGCGCACATTTTTTCTTATCCCGCGATTAATTGACTTATTGCTTATTGTGACAGGGCTAGTGATATTAAGACCTTTAGACCTTTAAGTGAAGACAACAGGACTTTTTCCCTGCTTCTTAAAAATGTTCCTCACCCAAAAGCATCTCCATGTCTTACTGGTCATTTAAACAACCGCCTTCTCCTTTCCTAGCCGGACAAAAAACTGTGAGTTAATACTGTATTAAGTACCATCACTGGGCCTCTCTGCGGCTAAACACACGGTTAATTGCAACATCTGGTTCAAAAGGTGTGCTAGCAATGTACCAGATGACAAGCAGGAGGAAAAAAACATTTAATTTAAAGAAAGACTGAGAAGTTGTTTGCATTTAAGACTAGATCCAATACAAGAGACTATTAAACATGTTTTATGATAATGTAGACAAGTACATGAAAGAATAATCCTCTAATATGTGCACTGAAACACTACAGGGAAACCTAAAAAGCCTCTCTCTGGAGTCTGAATAGCCTTTTTCTGTCCTTTAAAATGATTCAAACACTGAATTTGTCTATTCAGCTGAGAAAGCTTGATGAGTTAAAAAGCGTTGCTGCTTCACATCTTGTGTCGTCACAAGTTTAATTCTGTTTTAGTTTGCTTCAGTGCTGAGATCAGAGTTGTGAAAAGTATCTCCAGTGATATTCAGTCAGAGAAGAGACATGATGAGCTCATCACATCTACAGCACATCTGCATTTAGAGCTGATTCACCCATCCCTCATCAGTCACCATCACTCCTGTAGGAGAGAAGTTCACTCACATCTGCCTCTTGATGTAGTCTTTCAGCAGGTCCTGATCGACAGAGTAAAGGTCGTTGCTGCTCATGTTGTCGTAGTAGTAAGTAACGGAGGCGTTGAACTTCTGGCTGTGAGGTCCATCTTTCACATCGAACGACTTGTAGCCGTAGTGGTAGTCATAGTGTCCTTCATGGGAGGAAATAAAAAACAACCGTTTAGTCAGTTTCCTGACTCATTCAGATCTCCTAAAATCAACTTCTTTTTTTTTATTTATTTTTTTTTTATGAAAATTTATTTCAAACTAAGAATTAAAAAAAAATAAAAAATTTTAAAAGAAAAATTATTGGTTGCAACAAACAAAACAAGCTTCTTAAGTTTGAAAAGGGTTTTTGAAGAAGTTGAGCGTTTAACTGGTCCAATACTCTCATATCAAACACACCGTAACACTTTCAAAGCAATAAAAAAAAAAAAGAGTAATACACATTAAATTCCATTAGATAAATCTTAAACAGGACACAGTAGTAATACACACAAATTAATTAGGGCCTTTTGTCCCGATTCGATTCCGATTTTTTTTGGGCACAAATCCAATTTAAATTGCAATTATTAGAATTTTTCAATATTGCTGATTTTTGTAGACTAAAAACAAAATGTACAAAACTTTTTTTGCTCGTCATTTTTCTTGATTTCAGTTAGGGAAAAAAAACTCAGATTTTCATTCTGCTGCTATAATGCCTGAGAAGACAAGTAAAAAAATAAAAAATTGATTATTTTTATTTGTTTGAAAAATAGATTTAAAAAAAAAATAAAAATCAGTTTTAAAATTGTGAAGCAAAAAAACGCCGATAGGATTTTTTGATTGGATTATCCCACCCCTAAAATTAATCATAAAATATAATATAAACTGCTTTAAAAAAAAAAAAAAAAAAAAAAAAACTATTCACCTCATATCTTTTAATGATATAATCACTCTGTAGTTAATTCATATTTAATTTGTATTAAAGATGCCAATTTCCTAATGTTATATGTCTGGACGAGTGTTACTCTGATTCAACCTCATCATCTGCAGCTCAAACCACATCTAACTCAGACACTTGTTTGGTTTTACTGTTTCTTTCAGTACTCCTGATGTTTTTTTTTGTATTTGTCCTCTAAGTGAAGACGCTGCTGTGACTACACACTGCAGAGTATTTTAGACCAACACAGGATGAAGGTCACACAGGCCACAATATTTAAAGAAGCCTGTGCATCATTCTTCTGGTTCACCTCACCAGAAACTGCTAAAACATACTACACTGACTTATTTTTATTTTTCACTTCTTATACAGCTGTGCTCATATGTGTTCATCCCCTTTCATTAAAGAAAAGGCTGAATTTACAACAGTCACTCAAATAACTGGAGACTTAAAAAAGGAACAATAACTAAAAATTAGCAAAAATATGATTTAATAATATAAGACACTGTTTTTTCATTTAATTGAGTTGAAGAAAAAAGAAAGAAAAAAAAAACCAAACAAACAAATTGGACCTGGACAAATTGGAGCACTTTTCTGTTGAACAGTGGGACAAAATACCTGTCAACAGGTGCAGAAGTCTGACTGAGAGGAACAGAAAACACCTGACTGGAGTGGAAACATTAAAGGATTGTTCAACTAAATATTAGTTTATGAGTGATGTAATATGTAATAAATTATCTTGTTTGTTTGCTTTTAAAAAAAAAATATTTCTATTGAACTAGAATTAGAAAATAATTAATGATTTTCATAAAATTTTTATTTATTATTAATTTAGTCAATTTCAGCTTATTATACAGGCCGCTGTTTTTTTTCCTTCTTTAATGAAAGGGTATGAATAAATATGAGCACGACTGTATTTACTTACAGATTATCTATTTACTCATTATCAATGTATTCAATATATTTCTTTACCTTATTTTATCCAGACTACCACTTGAGAAGAAAATCCAAATACAATAGAAACAAAGTGTTAAAAGATTTCATTCACAAAAACATCCTGTTTGGTGTCGTATTCACAAGCTCTTCAGGACAAAAATAAATGATAGAAGTGTGTAAACTTAAATCGTTGCCACTGTAAATTCTGACAGACCGCCTTAAGTGAAAGCAAAAGTAAAACAAAGATCATCTACAAGCCGGTCTGACTGCAAGGCTGCTTAAAATTAGCGACATACCATGCAGAAAAGTTCAAACTAAAACACTCCCTCCTGCAGTGTCTGGATTCTTTCCTCTGCAACACTCTCCTACCTTCTTCTAAAGTTTAGAAGATATAGTTGCTTTTTATCCTTCACACTCTGCAGAGGCGAGTTAGGAAGCAGGAAAACACACAGGGTGTAAATAAATCTGGAGGGGGAGAGATGGAGGGGAAAATAAGTGAAGCTCAGAGGAGTTCTGCCAAAGTAAACAGGACTGTAGGGAAAGCTGCTTCTCCTGCCTGATCCGAGCTTTTCCCTCATACCCAAACTCTGGACGCGATGGCATGTTGCAGGGCTCAGTGGGGCCCCATCAGGGTCTCCAACCAGTCAGTACAGGAGCAGATGAGGTTCAAATGTAACCACACACACACCCACACAATAAGAAGGAAAGGGGGTGTTGCTGCGCTCCACATGCAAATCAATAAGCAGGAAAGAACACACAGAGGAAGTCCAATAACAACCCATTATTTATGTTGATGTGCAACAACACTGGAGCCAAGATGTGATTTATAAATAAAGTTGATTGGATTAAACCATGACCCGGCTCATCAGCTCACGGTGGATCTTTAGACAGCAGGTTTAAGGAAAAGCAAACCAGCTGTTTACCTTCCAAAGATCAATCCAACCTTCTGAATTCATCTAGAAGAGAATTAACCAGAAACCTACTTTAATGCTGAGATCAGAGATGTTAGTCGTCTCCACAGACAGTCAGAGAAGAGACATGAACAGCTCATCACTTCTACAGCAGGCGTGTCACTGACTTCTTCATGTCTGAGTCTTAAGCCTGTTACATACTCCACGAGACGTGGAGACGAGGCTAAGACGAGACGTGACTTGGCTAAGACGTGACGAGGCGTGACTTGGCTAAGACGTGACGAGACGTGACTTGGCTAAGACGTGACGAGACGTGACTTGGCTAAGACGTGACACGACTTGGCTAAGACGAGACGTGACTTGGCTAAGACGTGACGAGACGTGACTTGGCTAAGATGTGACGCGACTTGGCTAAGACGTGACGAGACGTGACTTGGCTAAGACGAGACGTGACTTGGCTAAGACGAGACGTGACTTGGCTAAGACGTGACGAGACGTGACTTGGCTAAGACGTGACGAGACGTGACTTGGCTAAGACGTGACACGACTTGGCTAAGACGAGACGTGACTTGGCTAAGACGTGACGAGACGTGACTTGGCTAAGATGTGACGCGACTTGGCTAAGACGTGACATGACGCGATTTGGCTAAGATGAGACGCGACTTAGCTAAGACAAGACACGACATGGCTAAGACAAGACACGAAATGGATAAAGCCTGTTACATACTCCACGAGAATCAAGAACTGAGTTCTTGTTCTCGAGGCTGCAAGAACAAAATAAAATGTCTTGTTCGTCCATACATACTCCACGAGAAGCAGGTCTGCAGCGAGGAGGGATCTCTGCAGGGGGGCGATGTCTGCTTTCATGTGCAATGAACTCGGTTGTTACCACCGCCGAGGAGGTTGTTTTCCCCGGCATCTTTTTGCTCAGGATAACTTAAAAGGTTACGGAGGGATTTTCATAAATATTTCAAGAGTTGTTGCAAATGTAAAAATGAAGAACTGATTAAATTCTGGTGGTGATCAGGATCACCGTTTGGATCCAGGAATTGTTTAAAAGGATTCTTAAACATTGTGCTTGGTGGAGGTTTCCGCTCTCCGAGTTTTTTAGTTTCATATTTAACGAGCATCTTCGTCCGCGGCAGGACGGGTCGTGCACGCGGCTGGGTCCGAGTGTTTTAATGTAAAAATGTTCCTACTTTCTCACCACCTCCATCAGCTGTTTTATCAAAACAATCTGTTTTGCCGGCAACAGCAAAACAAGGAAGCAGCAATTCTGCTTCATGCTTTCTCTGTGTTAACCACGCCCACCTCCAATGTCCGACCAATCACACGATACTTCTCGCAGCCCCGCAAGAAAAAAGTTCTGCCTGTTCGATGTGTCGAGAACTGTCTTCAAACACGTCAGCGAGAACAAAATGACGTCATTTTCTTCTCGGAGCCTCGAGAACAAGAAAAAAGTTCTCGCTTCTCGTGGAGTATGTAACAGGCTTTACTCTATGGGACTTATTTGTGGTTTTGGTATAGAACAACTTTGGTGTGTGTGTGTGTGGGCATTATAACTGCATCATAATCAACTGTCTCAGATATGACAAACAGTCTCATCTTCCTCCCATGAACAAATGCCATTACGACATGCAGCTGTTAGCAACAAATGTCACTGACTCGCACTAAAAAGGTCGACTATAAACTACAGTAATCTGCACGTCAAAGAGCACAGCAGCGCGTTTTACCAGGACAGGGGTCGGGAGCTCCCAGCACTCGCAGAAAAAAGGAGTTTAATAATGTCTTCAGTGGTCATGACAGCCCACCTGCTGTGTGTTACGCTGATAATCAACGTGACTCCAGTTCTCGCTGGGGGCTGGTCCCAGTGCGGACGCACACACTTCTTAAATCTATTGCATCGTCACAGAAAACCTTTTATGAACACATTTTTGGAAATGCAACACTGACTACATCTACAAGAAAGGTCAGAGCAGACTGTACTTCTTAAGGAAGCTGAGATGGTTTAATGTCTGCACCAAGATGTTGCATATCTTCTGTAAGTCTGTTGTGGAGAGTGCAGTCAGCTTTGCAGCTGGGGTAGTAGCATCAGAACCAGAGACTTGAAGAGAATCAACAAACTGATCCAGAAAGCTTCTTCTGTGCTTGGAGTAACTCTGGAGCCGCTGGAGCTGATTGTCCAAAGAAGAATGCTGCATAAGCTGATGAAGATGATGGAGGATTCTTCACACCCTCTCCACAACACAGTGAAGAAATAAAGTGTGTTCAGAGAGAGGCTTCTTCAGGTCCGATGTAAGACTGAAAGATACAGAAGATCATTCCTGCCAGCAGCCATCAGTCTCCGGAACAAGACCTCCTCAAATTAATTATTATTATATACTACAATATTGAATTTCCCTTTGGGGATTAATAAAGTGTTTTTAATTTCATTTAATTTTGTTTCCATCTTTGTGGATGTAACCTAAACGTCTCATCAAACACATATCCGAAACATTGTCACGGTATTCTGAGCTTCTGTTAAGGACCAGAGCAGGGAGACGCTTTATCTTCACAAAAACAACCGGTTGCAGCGTTCTTTTATTTCCACACCAGTTCAAGTTTCCAAATGATTACTGGTATTTTTGCACACCAATACAAACAAGTTTATACCACCTGCTTCAAGCACAACAGTAATAAATGTAGCTGCAAACATTTTAAATGTCAGCAACAAACAAGGACGTAAAAACCACGTCACCAGACTGACTGGTGGTGAAACAGTCAACGTCCTCCTTCAGTCCAAACCATGCACGTTGACAAAAATGAGTCTTTTTTGCTCCAAAATACAGGAAATATGCAGTAAAATTCAGTTTTTATGTTCATTTGAAGGTAAAAATAAATAAATAAATAAAAACACACCTCTGCCACCACCTCTGCCTCGTCCCCGGCCTCTTCCTCTTCCACGTCCGCGACCTCTGAATCCTCCGCGGAACGGCGCCCCCTCACTCTTCACGCTGGACACCTCGTCGTGGTCATCGCGCCACTCGCGCTCGTACTTTTGACTATGCCAGTCTGCGGAGGAAAACACACACACTTTCCCATGTATCGACTTTACTCTTCTCAGCAAACAAAACTCTTTATTTTCACACTGAATGTGAAAAACCACAAACTTTAACTGGAGCTCATCTAAATAAAAAAAACAGCCAACAAAGCAGAAGTTCAGCAGCAAATGCACGTGTGTGCAACAACACACACACACCTCTCCACATCCTGCTTCTGAGTCATGTGCACAGTCTCAACCAGCTCCTCCAACTACTTTTTTTATTTCACAGTTCGGCGGCGACAGCCTGCAGCTGCACAGTCTCTCAGCGATGACATCACAGACTGACCTCTGAGGTCGTTCCTGGCGTTGGGAGGAAGCCGGGGGCTTTCGTTCTGCCTGCTGTTGTTCCTGGAGGCCGAGCGCTCCCTGGGACCCTCGGACTTCACATCGATCATTAGAGGAACCCACTTCTGCTTGTTTCCTGTTTGTGATGACATGAAGAGGAGACGACGTGGTTACAAACTGGGAATTTTTAAATCCAGACGTCCTGGGTGCCGCTCCTGCACTGCAGTTTCACTTCAGCTTTAACACACACACACACACACACACACACACACACACACACACACACACACACACAACAGGACTTTTTTTTTTTTTTAAAACAAAAAAAGAAGTTAAATAAATGACAGGGATAACTAAATAAAAACCAATTTGTTTAAAAAGTCCACATGTGCAAATCATTCATTTTAAAGAAGTTATTTCCTTTTTTGATGTCGCTAACAGGAAGATCGCACACTCACCCGTTTGAGCACACACTGGCTGAACACTAAGGCTGTGACAAAATGCTTTTGTCCCAATTCAATTCAATTTAAATTGCGGATTTTCACAGTTCTTTGATTTTTGTAGATTAAAAGCAAAAATAATGTATAAAACTTTTTTTTTTTTTTTTTTTGCACGTCATTTTTCTTGATTTCAATTAGGAAAAACAGCACAGTATCCAGATCATCGTTGTGTTGCTATAATGCCCAAGAAGAGCAGTAAAAGATCAATATAAAAATGACCAAAATTTTGGAATGGATTATATTTATTTATTTTGGGGGGGGGGGGGGGGGGGGGGGGGGGGAATCAACATTAAAAAAAAGAAAGAAAAAAAAAAAAAAACGATTTTGAAATTGTGAAGCCAAAAAAATCCAGAATTTAAATTTTTCAATTCGATTTTCCCACCGCTACTGAACACTGGGGCAAACTAGTTAAGAGGTGACCAAATTTTCTTGCGTTGGGCCTCATCCATAGCCTACATGGACGACTGAATTTAACATGATATGGGACCTGTAACTCAGTAAAAACATTTCATTTCAGCTCTACAGAACTGCCGCTTTATCAATAAAAGGCAATCACATCATCTACAGAAATTCCTGCCCTTCAGAGGGGATTTTTATTTCTTTTAATATCAGGTTAAGTGAAGTTCTGATGAGTAATCAGTGTCTCATCCACTAGAGAGATGTCAGGGTTCGCTCGTTTTGCTCATCAGAAGGAATTCTGACAGAAAACTAAACAAGTACTGCTTAGCAGCAGCTCCGGAGGAGTGAACTTTCACCGTCAGTTCAAGCTAATGCTACAAATACTGATGGTCCACACTCTGACTTTTGCATTCGACAGTCCTTCAAGGTCTACACGTCTCCACTTCGTCATAATGGACCAACGAGCTGTGCTTGTCTCAAGTTGTCGGCCTTGTTGGACTGTTTCCTTTTAAAGTGTAGCATTTCAAATTATGACTGATTATTTGTTTTATGGGGGGAGAACGCTGCATACTGTCACATGAAAATGTCTCAGCACAAACTTGTATCATAAAAACCCCCTCAGTGAATCTCTGCTTTACAAATAAATCCAGGCTGAATCTGCCGTTTTAGAGAACTGGAATAAAAGTATTTGCAGATGCATTTTCCCCCTTTTTATGTGCAAACTACACAGGCAGCAGGAAAAAATGAAGCCAGTTGACATAGGGACATGGTAAAATGTCCAGCCTTCCCTGTCCTTGTCTCCCCGCCCCCCCACCAGCAGCCAAAAGAGGGAATTGTTAGGAAAGAAAAGTAAACTAAAAGTGTCTAAGAAGCCTCCTGCAGTACCGGCGCTGACCAGCAGGCTGCATCAGCTTTATGCTGGATGACAAACGGCTGCTGGGCATCGAGCTGGTGTGAGTGAGATTGTGACAGATGCTGCAGGAAATGACAGACATTTTTAAGTGACGTGGCCTTGTGTAGGTGAGGGATGGAGAAAGAGACGGCGGTAGTAAAGAGTGAGAAAAGAGGCGAAAAAAAGACGTGGATCTGTTGACAAGACTGAGGCCAAGAGAAGGATGATGCATTCATTTAAAAATGTGTAATCCTGCAGTATTTCATGTAAGCCAATAGATCTTTTGATAAGATCAGAAAAACACTTATAAAATCACAAGAAATCACAATTCGCATCTGCTTCAGTGCTGAGATCAGAGTTGATAAAGTTCTCTTCATCGGTGTTGTCAGAGAAGAGACATGAAGCTCATCACTTCTGCAGCACATCTGCTCTTTAGGACCACATGAATCTCCAGGAAACTCGCTGAACTCAACAGTTTATGGTGCATTTCAAACATTTCATCCTGACTCAATATCACAAAGCTGTACTGGAAGCTAAATAAATCCTTGCTAGCACATCTGTTTGCTAGTTGTGCTGCAGAAAACAAGATGATGACGATGAAGAGAGGTAGTAAGCCTCGTCACACACACACACACACACACACACACACACACACACACACACACACACACACACACACACACACACACACACACACACACACACACACACACACACACACACACACACACACACAGTTGCTGGATACACCAGCAGTGTAACCATGATGAACACTCCCTGTCTCCCACAGTTTAAACCTTTAATTGCCTTCAAACCAGCCAACTTGAGCTTTTCCTCCGTCATCTGTGGCAGGCGGAGATTTAAAAAGAAACTCGCCGACACTTTGCCGTTACCGTCGGGGCTCAGGTGTGTTTTCTTGAACATGTTCCTGATAATAAGGAAATACTCCGCTGTGAGGAAAATCTCTCTTATCTTGTTCCATCTGACGACTGAAACCTGCAAAACTCACTTCCCTGTTACAATCCACATGTTTTTAAATGCCTCATTTTTAAAATCTTAATGTTTTTTAAAGGGGGAAGTTTGTAGAAATGTATCAAAGTTTTTTTTTTTTCTTGATTTAATGTAGTTTGTGCTTTTCACTTTCATAAAACAAGATGGATTGTGTCGAGGTAGTGTCTGTGTGCAATGCCTAAACTGACCCTGCGATTTCATACTTGATGGCAGAGTATCTCAGATGGGTTTCACGGTGTGAAATTTAGTTTATGACACCAAACGCGTTTTGAGCGTCAAGAGCATCAGGTTTACGTGTAAAGTCTATGTGGAGGCGCGTCAAGCTTTCTCGCAGCACGTTTTCAGAATTTGCCGCGGCGGCATGATGCACTGCAAAGGCCAGAGATGGAAAATCCGAACTTTTGCCGCTTGACGCAAGGCGTCAACCAATCAGAGCGCTTTACGTCACGGCTAATTTTTCAGCGGGAGGAAGTCGAAAATGGAGGATAAGCTAATCGTTTCGGTATGTGCAAAGCCAGTCATCTATGACTATTCACATTTTTATTATCATGACACCTTGCCTAGCCCAACGACGATGTTCTCGAACTTTATTTATAAAATAAAGCCATGCCGCGCTCTCTACTGCATCTGCCATCATTCAAACTGACCAGAAGAAAAGCTTCGCCTTTCCTCCCGCTCTTTTCCGCCGAGTTTGCCACTCGCTCCCGACAAGCGGCAAATGCGACAGGAGTGTCTTGGGCGTTGGACACAAAAGTGACAGTTTAGTGACCAGCGGCAAGCGTTTTGAGCACCAAAAACGCTCAAAACGCGTCTGGTGTGAACACACCATAAATTCACATCAATAAGCTTGGGTGAATTTTTAAAAAATGGTTTTTTAAGGTTAGCTAATCATATAATTACGACTGAAAGGGGTGGGCCGAATAGCTCAGCTGTAATTGTCAGAACTACTACCTCCTCCTGTATTACCTTACCAACGCGGACCCTGCCGTGCACTCAGTACCGGCGTCGCAACTGACTGTAGTGTATCTGTGAGTGAAAGGACGTCAGCAGACAACAGGATTGGCTGATAAAGAGCAGCATCTAAAACCTTGTAGCATGACAGCAGGAGGCAGGAGAAATAAAAATGCGGCTGGACAGAGAAAGTCAAACAAGAACCATACTGGTGCGTTTTAGAGGCGTAGCTTTGGAAGGAGCTCTCAGGAAAGGTGACTGATTTCATATATATTCTAGCTTTCTTTTTTTAACCATTGCATACTCAAGCTTTAATGAGAAACTTAATCTGTGGCAGGGCGGCGTTGGGCGTGCAGCAGTACCTGCGTCTTTAAATGTCACGTTTTCCGACTTTTCATCACCTTAATGCAACATTCATTCAAATTAGTTGTTCAACCTGGCATCAGTGAAAAGGCAGAAACGACACGTTCACATGTTAAAGCTTGGGTGGGTAATGTTGGGGAATTAGCAAGATTTGACTTTTTATAGTTTAAATTTTATAATAATAATTGGCTTTTTTATTCGCAGCTTTTTCCAAAACCAATTTTCTCTTGGCTGTTTAGCAGGA
>NC_136628.1:12962530-13162530 GCF_933228915.1 Telmatherina bonti | reverse complement strand
CAACCAGTTGGAGTGTAAAGCAGGTTAATAAGTTTGTTCTCTGCTTTATTAATCAAACTTTCTGGAACACAAAGAAAAAAGTTCCACATTTTAATGTGCTTGAAGCAAATTTCCAGCGGAAGCAACAGAAGAGGTGAAGGTCTGGTAATCTATCGGAGATTAATGATTAATTCCGATTACGACTGGACTTCCAGCTGACATGTACACCACGTGGAAAGATCCTCTTCTGCATGATTGTATTAGGCGATGATCTGACATTATGTTTGCTTTCTAGTAGCTTAGTCCGGTCTGACCATCTCCATCTTTTGTCATCAACAAGCCAAACCATACAACCCCCCATCTGTTGAGCCAAGACATAATTATGAATGAAAATTTGAATACCATATGGTGAAACATGATGGTATCCTGAAGCTGATCTCCAGATCAGCAGGTGCAGATGTGTAATAGATGTGTAATCCTGACTATTGTTGGATAATTACTAACATAAACCCACCAGATATTGATCCTGTCTACATTCCTACAGCACATTCAAAGAGATAATGTAATGTGATTGGCTGATTTAGATGGTTTTCTAAAACAATTGAACAGGCCTCACAATTACATTTGCTGAAAAAGCATCTGAAATTATGAATGTAGGAGGATTTAGTTTTATAAAATTGGAAACTAATGTAGTCTTTAAAAAAAAAAAAAAAAAAAAAAAAAAAGAGGTTTTAAATGAACTAAATCACAATGTTTAAAGGTAGTTTGGGGAAAAAAGCTGCTTTACACATGGTTTAGGATTTTCAGTTGTCTTCTGTCAGGTGACTCTTTAGCATTAGACTGCAGCGGAGCAACACCGCCACTGTCCTCCAGCTGATCCTGAGCCATACCTGCTCGCCAAACATGAACCCGCTTCCCTGCTTATCTTTGCTCACAGCTGATATCAACGTTTATTCAAATCGAACGGAGTTCAGTCTCTCCTCAGCAATCAGCAACGCACATATCTGCAAAGTCTGACAATCCTGAAAGTTTGCATACAAGCCACACACACACAGCAGCATGTGCAGGTTTTGAAGAATTGCTTAAAATAACTTATTTAGATTTAAAGGCTTCTCTAATCACACACCCAGCTCTTAGCAGCATTGTTAAAAGTGAGTTTCACAACACGTTAAATTCGCCTCATGCAACCTGTAATATGTCAATCTTAGAGGTGCAAATTTGCTAAATCTGACTGTGAAACTGAAACGGCATAAATCTTACAACAGAGAGCGTTTACATCTCTGAGCTACTGGCTGTGTTTTTTCATTCTGACTGCTTGCAGAGATGGCTAGTCTAATGTGTAATGACACGTTTGGCCTTTTGACTTAATGGGTTGCCCTTTATTACTGTCCATTACAAATGTAAATGAGGACTCACACAGGCTGGAGGCCACACAGTTCATTCTCAGCTCATTTCTGACAGAATACAAACATTACTGTTTGCATCTGTGTTTAAATATTTTATATTATGTGAAGACGACAGAGTAATTTATGTAAATGTTAAAGTATAGATTAATGCAGGTGTAACAGGACTCATTCACAATGGAGTTTGGGAATTCACTGGGTTATCTAAGATAGTTTGTAAAGATGTCCTGCAGCCATTTCTACCGCTTATAAAAGGAGCTCGTACAACATTAACAGAGAATTTAAACAAGCTAAACCTAAAATGTTGAAAAAAGACATGTATCATCTAATGTATCAAACTTCCCATCAATAGTCGTCGTTTTATCTGTCACTTTTATCTAACATTTAACTCTCAATAACTTTAAATTCTTTCTAGCCCATTGTACAGTAATTTTGTGGGTAAAAAAAATCAAAGTTACAGAATAGTTTCACTGATTTAAACTTTGGGTTTGGATGAAACTGAGTAGCATATGTTCATAAAATAAAAATGCATGAATAATCATGAATAAGTTAGCTGTGTTGTTTCAATTAATTGTCATTTTTACTGCTTTATTTAAAAAAAATAATTGTGCTGCAATGTTAATGAAGTGCAATAAATAAAATGTTGTAAATCCAACAAAACAATGTGAAATTTGTTTAACCTGACCTGGTCTTCAAATATCAGCAAAGCTTATGATCTTCATAGCGTGCAGGACAGCTGTGAAAGGTAAGGTGGTTTTGGACAGAGCCTTGCAGCTTTGTTAGATGAGCTGTGCACCATGGAAGCTGATGGTTTGTTACCTAGCAACACCAGCACCCAAAGTAACCAAATGAACATCCAAAGCCCGAGCCGAGCCCAGACTGTTGCGTCCAGAAAACATCTAGAAATGTTACTTTACCCTCATGATTAACTTTAGAAGTCGCATATTTCTGTTTCAGTGCAGGAAGGAAAAGTGACACCTTTTTTTTGGCATGTGTGTTGTTAACTTTATACAATAAAGCTTTTGTTTAATGATCAGATACAGAGACTGAATGTCAGCAGGAAGGCAGGCAGCAGGTTAAATGGCTGCAGGTTGAACTTACACTGATTCTCCATGAGTCTCTGCCCTGCCTGACAGTCGGCGGGCAGGACACAGTCCGTGTCTCTGCCTCCATCTGAACAGAGGGAGGGAAGAGGAGTTTAGAGAGGACAATGACGTGGATCATGATCTCACACACACACACACACACACACAAAAACACACTCATACTGTATCTAAGACATGCATAACATGCTCCATCATTTGGCAGCTGCAAACTGATGCCAGTATTTTGGGTACTGAAGTCTTTTTTTTTTTTTTTTTTTTTTTTTTTTTTACAAATGTTCCACTATTTTCATCCTTTAATCATCAAGTTTCTCACCTTTCCGGTATAGTTTGGTAATTTTCTCTTCTGGTGAGTCAGTGTAACATACAGCTATTAGTGCTTTAAAAGCTTCAAGGTATTACACTGCCATCCCGCTGTTATCAAACACAACGACAAGGCTAAATGAATGTTGCACAAGCTGTGGATAATAAGAAGCATCTGCTTCATCTCATGGTCAACTGAGCTCCCTCCGGGTTTCACCGAGTGGAGCCCGTATCTCAGTGGCTGCCTGGCTAATCCCGTCATTACATACAAACTGGAACTCTGTGTGTTTGTTTTTCATTTGTTACTGCAGAATCTGCACAAATCAGAATGAAAGCAGACTATTTTTAGTGGCGACAGAAGTAGACTGTGTTCTGGGCTCAGGTGTGAGTAGTGGAGCGTGTTCTCAAAATCAATAACGTGGTGTAATGGCTGCAAAAGAGCAAGCAGCCAAATGAAGATCACATGAACGCTTATTCACACGTCTTACAGGTTGAAGATTAAGCTTTCCACACAGTGAAAAATGACAAAACATGATCATGACTGAAGCATCAAAAATGGTGGATGAAGAAAAAGCACAGAATAAGTTCAACCTGAACCTTAAAGGCAATGAAGTTTCTTACCTGCTGCACAAAATTGGAAATAAAAATGGACAAGCTGCCCATCATATGCTGACAGCGGACAGCTTTCTATGTGACATTTTGTTTAGAGGTGTCTGTGGAAGAGGCACGTGTTCCCTGCCTGTCAGTCATGACACGTACACAACCCACTAAAACTGCAGCTAATATATATCTACCATGTGCTGATTCAAAATGACTTCTCTGCAAAGACAAAAAAACCCTGAACGAGGGCCTTTCTGCATGCAGTTTGCGTGTTCTCCTCATGCATGCATGGGTTCACTCCAGGTACTTTGGCTTCCTCCCACCGTGTAAAGACATGCATGTTAGGTTATTGGTCACCCTAAACTGAGCGCATGTAGTTGTTTGTCTCTCTGTCGGCCTGCAATGGACTGGAGACCTTTCCGGGGTGTACCTGGCATCATCTCGCCTGCTAATTGCTGGGATAACCTTAAGCTTGTGGGCAATCCTGAGTTGGAATAAGCAGTAAAGAAAATGAAAGCCTGAATGAAGTATTTAAAAAGAAAAGAAAAACACGAAATAAACCAGTAATGGAATGGGAAATGAAAACTTACTGGCTCTCGTGGTTTTCTGTAGCCGTACTGCTAAAATCTAAAAATTCAGCTTAAAGAAAGAAAGAGACTTTCTGAACCAAAGAAAAAAAACTGGAGCCAGCTGCAAAACTAATAGTTTAACCTTCAATTTACATGGTAAATTTACACATCAAACCTCATCCAAACTATATTAATGCATTAAGATGTCAATCTCCTTCATTTCTGTTGCTTTAATTTGTGAACGTTTAATTGTATTTGTCTAGAATGTGCTCCTGAAGCGTCTTTCATGCTACAGTTTTATATTTATGTGTTATATGGTTGATCTAAACACTGTCAAACCAAGATAACAGGACAAGTTATTTAATAAAGTCTCAGGTTTTATTATAAGCAGAGTAGTGAACACGGAAGCACATTAAATGCAGTCACCAAAAAAGCCACTCTGCTATCTAGTTTCAGCATCGGGTTCACAGAGCGAGTAATAGGGGAACTCAGAGGTCGTCTTATGGCTTTAAATGTAACATGATAGACAGTGCCCTCTAGCACCCCAAAAATAGCAGCAGTGGAGGTTTCATAATGGAGGGGGTCCCTAAAAGGGCATCCTCTCCCAGCCTTTGGCCACTACCTTTAATCTCTAACCCCTTCCTCCTTTTGCCACCAGATACTCGGGTTATTTCTGGCAGTTATTACATGACCTACATTCTCTTACTCAAAGACACGCAGTCTGCCGTCTTCGCCTATACCTGGCAGTCAAAAATAGGGGAAGTTACCAGGGTTGCTCGCCTAGTGACACACTATCACTCAGGGAGCAGAAATAGAAAGTTGCTCTGAGGGCTACTGGCTGCTGCCGCTACTGTAAGAGGGCACAAATTAGATGCATCCCAAAAATGACTAGCAGCTGGAAAGAACAGCAGGATATGTTTAGTGGGGTGTTTGCCATAGGGATAAAGGTCGTGTGAACACCATTATGATTGTCTTTTTATTTCTACTTTTAACTGTTTAGTTTAAAAAGTGCCAGAAAAAGGTGAAACATACAAACGATCCTTAGAAACGCAAGAATCTCCTAATAAGATGAACATTTCATAAGAGTTCAATAGATCAAGCAGACAATGAAGGCATTTCAAGTGACCAAACAAAAGCAGTGTTCAAACTGTCAAACTGGTCGTCATGTAGTGAGTCAGCACATTTTCAGTACTGTTTCCATTATTTTTTATTATTGTTACTTATCATCATTTTATTTTTTAAACAGGAAATTCCACACTAAACTTTTTTTTTTTTTTATATCATCCTGGTCACCAGATTGAAGAAATTATTTATAATCTATAATAAATAATTTAAAACTTAAACAGTTAAGTCTGGCTAATTAACATATAAGGGATGTCTTGTAACGTAGCTCGTTATTGTTATCGTGTTCATTATAAAGGGCCACCGTTGCTTTACAAACAGTTTCAGTCAACTTTTCATTTAAATCATTTCTAAAATTAGACAGAATTTGCTTCCCAAATGAATGACTTAACAATTAAAGATGATATATTTCAGCATTGCAACATTTTCAGACATCTGATCTCAGGTCAGTCATTGTTTTGTCTCCACACAGTTTTGAGTTTGAGGCTGAACTAACCCACACTAGTAAAAATAACTAAAGAAACAAATATGCAATCTAGGGGACATGGCTGGGCCAGCAACGACAGACTGCTCTGTCTGGACGTGCACTTTAGCTGCTGTGTAATTACAGCCACAAGCACTAAAACGCCTATTGAAGAAAACTACACACACATACACACCCTCAGTAAGATGAGCTGGGCTGCTCATTCCCATTGGCTGGTGAATACTATTTGTAACTTGAAACGACTGAGAAAATCTTTTGGTAAACATCCCATATCTGTTTATCTTCATCATGGTGTAAGAGTGCTTGAACATTTACCTGGGTAACCAACACAAATCAGCTCTGCCTCCACCCGCTTGCATAATGGAAGACTTTTACCCCCCTGACATTAAGTTGCCACGTTTCTTTCTTGAATTGATTACTGTGTAAAGGCACCAACTTTCCTTTTTAGTCTCATCATTTGAAAAAAAAAACATTTTACTATATTACTCTCAATATTTGTAAGATGGGAGATTAATTGACCTTAAATAAAATTTATAACCAATAACAGTATTTTAGTGAGTAATAGCCCCTTAAGTTCAATTTTATGAAAAGAATAGCTTTAAAAGAATGGTACTTCACTCTTGTGCGATAGGTTCAACCTCCCCTACTCAGCTCAACATATCACTACTGTTACAATGACAAGGAAATAAACCAAAGAGCTGCTTGTTTGTTTGTTTCTGAGTGAATTTAAAAAAGGAGAAGTCGTCTTGGTGTTAAACTAGCCTTTACCAATGCCCATTTCGTTAATAAATAAAAAAAACAACAACCAGAAAATAAGGAAGGAAGGAAAATATCTGTATTTTTGCTACTTAAAAAGACAGTGGAAACCTACTGCAACCATTTTAATTAATCTACACACCAAAAAAAAAAAAAGAGGCCTGTGGAAGCTACTACAGCTCAGGGTGCATTCACATCAGGATAGTCCGCTACACTCAGTCGATTGGGGACTCGGCTGCGTTGTAAGGGGGTATCCATGGAGACCGAGATCGGGTTCACACTGCACTTTGGTCAAACGAGCCAAACCCTGAGAATAATATATCCCCACTCCCACCGAAGGTGGCACTGCACTAGTATTTAGCAAAAGAGAAGACCAGACCTGCATGAAGAAAAAAACTCCGCCCCCTCCACTTACAAGTTAAACATGAAGCAGGAAACTATCACTGTTTTGGGTTTTTTATGCCATCTTGTGCAAGTATACTGCAGAAATACACTGCAACAATGGGCACAGTATGAACAACAGACGAGGCAGAGGACTTAACATATTGACCCACAATATAATACTACACAAAAGGCAGAAAGTGACTTCTTTTTGAGTCCGCTTCATGTATTTGGTCTGCTTGAGACGAACCGGGACCTGTATTTGTTGGTGGACCGGGTCCGCTTCTTTGGTCTAAATCAGAGTTTGTTTGGCTCGTTCACATTTCCCCAAATGAAGCGGACTTTCCGAACAAACGGACTACGATTCGAATCAGAAAGGCTGATGTAAATGTGCCCTAAAACAACTCAACAAGTAGAGAAAAAATGTCTAAGTATGGATTATGATTATGAAATAAAGCTTGTTTTCTCAGTTTGATAACCGCATGTTAAGCACATAGTGAGATCAGGCTGCCTCCACTCAACAGACTCCAACCTCATCTCAGCACAGATATCAGCCTGAGGCTCAACCATCACCTTGAGAACACTTACCTGCATGTCTTTGGTTGCGATCTCCCCTGGTGTCGGCCAGCTGTTTGTGTCCCCAAAATCTCCAACCTGACCAGTGAGAGAAAACATCATCAATGCAGATGATAGAATGGAGGCTTTCAAAGCTTTGTGATACATGATCAATAACAGTGAGATTGAGCAAAAAAAAAAAACATTCTTTCTATCTAAATCAAAAGTATGTGTCACGGCCTGGACTATTAATTCAAATACGGCGTCATTGCTGAACACATTCATACTGTGATCACATCGCGTTTTAAAGACTTTCACACCATTGCTTTTCTAGTTTTCTGAGTAGTCATCAATCTACTGATTCTCGATTTAGCACTGAGTAGTTTGTCCATGCCAGTTTTGTTTCTGTGACACCATAAAAGCTTGAGGTCAAGGTGTGGTTACCAGCTGTCTCTGTCATCAAAAGCAGAAAGCAGTGAATGAAGTGCTTCGAGGAGACTTGGCCTGCTTTATCTGCATTCCCATTCGCTCACAGAAAGCATGTGCACATTCCAGGAAGTGTAAAGCGAGGTGGCAACTAACTGCTATGGGCGTGACTGATAAATATCAGTCTACTGATGGGCTGTCCACTCCCTGGACTGTCTAATGAAGATATTCCATGTAATGTGCTCATGGGATTAAGGTCTATGCTTACATAAAACAGCAGATTTCTCCATATAGTTAAAGAGATTTGGTCCACTGGTCCACACTAAAATAATTACAGGTATTTGCTTTTGGCTCCTTGAGATTTAGCTTTGTAAACAATTTCACACTCATTTTAAGTTGTATTGAAGGACAGCATACCTTCATGTATTTCTTTATATTGGAATGCTGAAGTCACATAATGAGCAGCAGCCTAGACATAGACGAGTTAAGATGAAAAGAAAATCTGACTGCAATTCCTCGTCCCTACTCAGCTCAATCTGATGTTCTTTGGACTTAACATGCAAACACAGTTACTATTTACCTAACTTTTTTTTTTTTTTTACAGAAGTTGAGAGGATTATTTCATTGCAAAACAATTGGTATGTTTAACTTGTATATCTACGTTTCGTCAGCATCATAGCATATGTCTAAGCCAGTGGTTGTTAACCACTGGGCCAAAGACCATGTTTGCGGCTTGAGCGCTGGCAAAATAAACTCAGTTTTGCACCCATCTGCTGAAAGTCACAGGGACGCTGAACTTTATCAATAGAGGGCGCCAGACATATGCCCGTTATCCACGAGAAACTCAGTTCCACTACGTGGTTGCAATAATATGTCAGCCGCTCAACAACCTCGAGCAAGCAACAGAATGTTCTCAGCTAGCTGCTAGCTTGTAGGGAAAGTTACAAAGTAGTATTAAAAAGGGAAAACTTAAGACAAAAACAATCCTAAACCACATCCCAAAAGGGAATAATGCTGTGAAAGAGCAATCTAATAAATTAAATGGTTTTGTTAAATGGCTGTAACAAGGCCAGCAGATGGGTTTATTTGGAGCGTTAGCTAATGCTAGCCATCACTGAAGCATTTAACGCTAAAGCAGCATCTTGCAACAAAATACTCGTAAAAAATTTGTTGAGTTGTATTACAGCTGAAAGACAATCAGCAAAAAGAACAAACCTGAGAGAAGAAGAGGAGGAACAGGAAGATTTTGCTGCAGAAATAACTAAATAAAAAGCAGCCAAAGAAGAAGGTGCAGAGGTAGTAGTTGAGGAGAAAAAGATCAACAAAAGTAGACATGGTGGGAGCGTTCAGAGAACGCAACTACAGTCACAATGGTGACGTTTCAAACAGATGTTACCATTTACGTATGTTAGGGAGCAGAAGTGGCCTTGACACTCCAAATTCACTGCATATAAAACCTTAAAATAGGACTCCCAAAATGTACGAAGAAAAAGAAGAGCTGTAAAACAAAACAGAAAAAATGCTTTTGGCTTTGAGTAAAGTTTTTTGTTGGTATCTTTGATTCAGCAAAATTAATCCTTTTTCTATTATACGCATTAATACAGCATACATATGCACTGCTTAATAAATCTGGCAGAAAAGACATCCCTACCTGTGTATGTGTTCAATCTAAGGCATGAAACTAAAAGGTTTTAGCTTTTTCTCACCAACATGGTTAATAGCTTTGGTCCATTCGACTTCATCCAGCTAACTTATTCTAAAAAGCTAAATTTGTATTCTTTAGGACTCTTGGTTTTCCATCATTACACAGCATGGAAATAACATTTTGGAACCTAGGACTCCCCTGCCACCCTTCTGTTTAAAAAGAAGTTACAGAGATGTTGGAAAAGCCGAACACAGCGGTTAATCCTTTCAAACATCAGTGACGATCAACAGGAAGAGATGGTGATCGAAAAACAGGCAGAAAATATTTCACCTATTTCACTTATTAACATCCTGAGTGACGGTAAATGACTAATTAGAGAGATTTGCTCTGTTGAGCGTAGCACTGACTACAGTTCTATTATGTTTTTTAATTCAGAATTAATTATTCCAAATTAAAGTATTTTCATGGAAGTTTACATGGATAGAGTAATTCAAAATTGAGGTTTACATGTAAAACGCGTTTATTAGTCTTTACTCAGTTCTATTTTGGATCACGAGGTTGGAAAAGGTTCTGATTGGACGGGGGCTGGATGTGACGTACTTACATGTACCACAAATAAACTCCACTTCCTGCTTCTTTTAGGTTATACCATGGAAGACTACATAATAAATACCATTTATGCTTCGATTTTTATCATTGCTTCACTTTTCTCAGCAGCTGTGGAGGAACTTCTTTGTGATTGGTCAATTTGTGATAACGCATTTCCAGATTTTTGAAGCTTCTTGTTCAATGTGAGCACCAACCATGGAAGAGAAACTACAATACAAGGCCTTAAGTAAGCTTGAGTGTGAGAAGACATTTCACCAGTATCAACCACCAAACGCAGTCGCAAGTATAAATCCAGCTTTAGATGTAGAGAAACAGAAAGAGAGTATTACCTTTCCTCCTCGTCTGGCTTTTGGTGGGTTCCCGGCTCTTACCACTTTGGCAGGACCACTCGACTCTGTGTGAACATAGAAATATTCATTACAAGTGGCTCTGCAAAAGCTGAAAAATAACAGATAACTAATTTCTTGTGAGGGAAAAAAAACAAAAAACATCACAAATTAAGTTTTTTGCCGGTTTTCAGCGTTTCTAAAATCAGCATCTCCATTACTAATCTTATCTCCATGAAGCTTCTGCAACTCTAAGCGAATTATCAGACTTTGTCTTCTTTGCACCTTGATTTTACTTTCACATAAACTAGAAACCATCATTTTTCAATATGATCTGTAAGGTGACCCGGTGAATGATGCATTTATCTCAACCAATGACAGCAAAACGAAACTCATCTACAATGATATCTGACCAGAACATGAAGTGACAATGTCAACCATCAGATGGAAAACTCATGCAGAGAACAAGTCGCATTTGCAGTGTATGTAATATAAGCTAGCAGCTAACATGCAAGCCTGTTTTTTTGTTTTTTTTTGGGTCCTAAACATCCCCAGGTTTGCACATAAATACCCAGATCATTATAATTTGTTAGAAAGAAAAGCTCCATAACCATTCACTGAATACCTGTACATGAAAACGGAATCAGACATTCAGTCATCTGGCTGCTTCAGGTGAATTTGTCAGGGCACATTCACATCAGCCTTTCTGATCCGAATCAGAGTCCGTTTGCTCAGAAAGTCTGCTTTGTTTAGCGATATGTGAATGCACAAAATGAAAAAAGAAAGTGAACTCCTGATGTGAAAGCAACTTTAATGTATAAACACTTAGATAAGCTTGCTTTTTCTAATGCAAATACAGCAACCAAGCCCTGAATCATCACATTTGCTGTATTGCGTCTGACTGGCTTGTAACATGATGTCTGACATCTTCCATCTTTGCCTTCAGTGTCACTACTCTCTCTGATATGAAGAGTGAAAGCGGCTCACAGGGAGCAGTTTACACCAAGAGTAAATCTCTGTAAGCTCCTTAAGGGCGATTGTCTGGGACGTCTCTAGAAGCAGAATGAGAGAGGACAGAGCAACCTTTTAACGCCAACAACATAACTTCCAGAGTACCAGATTTTCTGCTCATGCCTGTGCACATGTAAATAAACACAATATGGCCGACCTCAGAAGGTCTCCATTATAAAACAAGCTAAAAGAGTTTGACAAAAACGCAAATTCTTCAGTCGATTTCATATTTATTTCCATAACGTTTCTTGGACTGACAGCAGCTGCTGACAAAGAACGAATAATGTGAAAGGGAGGCCAAGTCAGCAGAAAATGCTGCAGCAATATCTAAAGGAGTTCATTTTAAAATAAACTAAAGAAGCCAAATCTGGATGTGAATAAAGTCAAACAGTCCTTATGGTACTATTTGGCTTGAAAATCGCTGTCTGAAATGATTAAGCTCAGTTAAGAAGACTAGAAAAGGTGTAAACAACCATTACAGCATGCACAGTGTGCTCTCTGTAGTCTTACAACTTTTAAAGCTAATCAGAAGCCAACAGGAGGTCACATTCTATAGAAAGCATAGCTGTACAACACAAAGGATGGATGAGGGAGCGCTGGACACAATCAGGGGAATCAGTGCTGCTTCTTACTGATGGAATATTTGAGTTTTGGTAAAGTTGTTAGAATCAAATCTATCTTATATCTTGTCAAACAAATGGTAAGAGCTTTGCATTTTGCTGTGGCAAGCTGGCCACACCAAGCAATTCTGAGAAATTTGGAGACAAACTAAGCAAAGAAAGATGGCGAATACCATAGCCAATCCTCAGTCATCAAATCACATGAAACTGTTTCAGCTGCGATCACATTTGTATCTTCTGTCTCATGATGTTGGGTCACACTTCTTTGCCTTGCCTCAGGTCTACCATAGAATAAAAACTACACATGCTACAGCAGGGTGGGTAGACTCACCTCTTTTCAACAACAGTCACCAGCCACGATCAACATGGCAGATCCCAGAACTTTCTAGCACCAGTACACATCAGGATCTGAGAGCAGGCTTGAAACAGAACAATTCCTCCTTATGTTTAGCAGATGAGGGAGCCAATAACACTGGCACTCGTGCCTTTTGTTGAAATATATCCGTCAAGCTCCCAAGCACAAAAAAATGAGAACTGAATGGTAGTATTGTGTGTTAAATAAGCCTAAAGTTAACTGAATGTGTTCATGATTTCAGAGATAATAATTCAGCCTCAAACTAAATATTATGGAAGATGTTTGCATGCAAGGTCAGGGTGCTAGGTTGGGAGGGGGGGCAGGAAAAACCTAGGGCCAGTTTGATTTGACAGGTTTAGACATCAGTTTGTGTTAAATAGTAAATCTGTTCATTTTTACACAACTGTATATAAATATATAATCAAAGGATCTTACTGTATTCTGTGAGCTGAAATTAAAGCTAACTTTTGTGAGGTGTGAACACAGTAGAGCTTAGCTAATAACTTTGCAATGTTGCCACTATATTTAGCAAGTTTTCAGACCCATCTAATAACTATCTAGTTTGGGTGCCTGATGTGAAGGTATGTGTTGTTAATGCTTCTCAGGAAGCAGCCTGGTCCTCGTGGAGCACCAAGCTCAAAGTCAGAACGGAAAATGATCATCTCTGCTCCATGACCAGAGCGAAAGTGAAACATGCTAAGTTTCAAGCTACAACAACACAAATTCACAAGCGCTTCCTTTTCCAGTGGTTCAGAATAAAGGTTGTTCCAGAAGAAACGTTCCGATAATTGAACAAGCGGAAAGCTTTCAGCAGCTGATCTGGATAACGTGAAGAAGCTGGAAACGCTGCTGCAGCTGTGCAAGATATTTAATCCTGTTTAAATGTTTGTTTCTTAACAAAGGTGAAGTTGTCAGATATGCTATGCCAGAGTGTCTGCAAAAGGTTCACATGTATGTGAAGTCATTCAGCATCATGGTTTACTGTCAGATACTATTGCCTATTAATAAAGTGTGTGGGTGAAAACATTTAAATATATATATATATATATATATATATATATATATATATATATATATATATATATATACACACACACACACACACAGACATATATGCATATACATGCATATACACATTTTATTTTATACATTTTTTATTTATTTATTTACTTTATATTCTATTTTATTCATAGGAAACTTTAATGGCAATAAATCTGCAACCTTAGGTAGAAACTTTTGATCCATTTTTTTTTTTTTTTTAATTTTTTTTTTTTAAATGTGTGCTGAATCCTCTATTCTTTGACTGTATAATCTTGAACTCAAAAGAAAGCTAAAAATGTGACTGTCAGCATCAATATGTGGGTGTACCAGAATAAATTCACCTGAAACATAGTAGGGTAGATTCAGGAGTTTAAAAATAAATTAATAGAAAATAAATTAAAAACATTTGATTGTCGCCCAACTATTCTATAAGTAAAGTCACAGATGATAAGAAAGTTGAATTCAAAAGTGACCATGACCAGTTTTACAGATGTTTTAACAGCTGTAGCCAAGTGGAACCACCTAAATGTGCCCAAATGAGCCATTTCACCTTTTTCTGGTACCCCACTGGAAAGTTATTCATATTTCATTGATTGGGGGGGGGAAAAAATTCACAACCTACACTTCCATTAACCAAGCACAGTGCAGAGAAAACTCTTCCCAAATTCACCATAAACACGGATAACGTTCTAGAAAGAAATAATCCCAAAGCTTGTATATTGTAAGAAGAGCACTCACTTTGTTGAAAAACTCCCCAACCTACTAATCTAAGCAAGGTGATTGATCTTAAGCAAATGCAGTCAGTGGGGAAGATGATGCCAGTGACATAACAAATTGGAATATAAGTTATAGCCAGAAAAGGCTAAATTAAGACATACTTTTTATTTTTTATACCAACTCCTTGAGTTTATGTTCTGCAGTGATGAGACAGATAACTTTGTAATCAGCACAGTCAACTTTCATATATGACACACTGTTTCTGTAGTTTGAAGTGGAGAAATTTCCCAAATTACCAGAAGCTTTGAAGTAAACATGGCTAATTTTCATGTTTTGTTGTATGCCTATACCATTGCTTTGGATTTAAATTGGGTTTTGTTTGGATGGAAATGGTCGGTAGAGTCTTTTGGTTGAGTTTCCTTCCATCATTTTGGTTTTTCAGTTTGTGCAAAATATGTTTGTGGTATGGATCCAATTTATGTCTATGTGCAAGGGACATTCATAATAAAAAAGATAATGCAAGGAAGGCACTTAAGACTTCTGCAATGTATTCTATTATTTGAGTTAATGTATTTCTAGGAAAACAGGAGGTAGATGAGCCGAGAAAGTCTGAAAATGGTAACATGTGGCTCCTTACTCTGCTGGAAATTTCTGCTACATATGTCTAAACAGTTCTTCATGCCAACTCTTTTGTAATTTGCGCAACTTCTGAACTTCAAACTTAATGTTTGTTCAGTTTTGAGTAATAAAGTTGACATATGATGCAAGAGGTGTTTAACTTGAACTTTCTGATACTAAAGTGTTGACTTTTGCTTCATTTTGGTTGCCGAGTCTGCGTGATGGTCATCACCCACGTAATTTTTAAGAGATTACAGTATGCAATATAAATGATTGCCATTCGTCTAAAGGGGGCCATTTTAAGAAAATACATTTGTTTATGCACTAATAATAATAAATCAAATTTATACAGCAATTTTCAAGGCATCCAAAGTGCTTCACATTTAATACAGGCCTGGGCAATAAACCCAAAATTTAGATACCGAAATTTACAAATAACTAACAGTTTTGCCTATGCCAGTAATTTTGGTGTACAAAATAAAATAAGCTGTTTCTTTCTTTTTGGTCATGTGTTGGTAGGCTCTGCTCCTTTCCCTTTAAGGTGGAGTACTACCTGTGTAGCATGTATAATCACGTGAATTTTCCCAATCCAGTCAGTAACTAGGAAGGAAGTGGCTGTTGAAGCTAGCTGAAGCTAGCTGAAGCAGCTGCTGCGATGGTGAATGTGAATGCAGCAGCGCTGAAAGCTGCGAGAAGTAATCAAAAAGTGCTCCCATATTATGGCAGCAGTCACTAACCAGAGCATTTGGTAGTTCATTACAAAACCTGAGTGAACGTCAAAAAGATGGATTGAAATTACCAATGCGATAAGCCATCATACAGCAAAAGACATGGCTCCCATTGTTACTGTGGGTTTATACACCTCATGGAAACCATCAACAAGCTATATGGCCTGACATCGCGGAAATATTTTCAAAAACTATGATTCCCAACATGTACAGAACGAGAGAGAAAATGTAGCTGCAGAGTCTAGTGTCAGTCTAGTTAGTAGTCATCGTCCATTTATCGTTATCGAGGTAAACTGCTTAAGATATTGTGATATTTGAGACCATATCGCCCAGTTCTAATTTAATCCATTATTCATTCACCTGCAATCCATTCTTGGTGAGGGTAAGCTACATACGTAGCCACAGCTGCCATGGGGCACACTAGTGGAAACAAGGTGATCACCACTGAAACGTTCATTCACATTCAGGAAATAGTAATGCATAAACCGAAAGCAAGAATCAATAAGTGTATTGCCGTGGGACACAATGACTGGGATAATGGGATTTGAATCAACCCCAGTACATGATACCTGTGTTTGAAGTCACTTCACAATTAAAAACTTTAAAAAAAAAAAAAAAAAAAAAAAAAAAGAATCCAATCACTTTGTCTTGGGCAGCCTGGGTCTGAAAAGTCCTCATGTGCCGAGACGGTCAAATCTAAAGCGGATTTCTACATCCATCAACCATTCATGGTGTAGAATTGTCCGGCCTCCTCCTTATTATCTTCATCCAAATGCAACTCAATCCAATTATTTGATGAGCAACAAAAGAACTAAAACATGTCATTCTGACTGCTGGTCCACCTGGATGGCACAAGTTTTCCAAAAGCTGAACAAGGACCGGCTGAAGCCAGGATATCTGGGTTCTCCAACTTCCATGCTATCCAGACTATTGATTTTTAGGCCTTTGAACTCTACTGCAGAGTATCTGTGAGAAACTTTGAAGCAACTTTTGATTACGGTTTTTAATGAGATTGCTTCTTTCAACTCAAACCCTTTGAGAGGTCAAAGCATTCCTCTCATTTTGTACTGTTTCATAAAGTGATCCATCCTTTCATCTTATCGACATTAGATTACAAGTCTTTATTCAGTTTGAGTTTGTTTCTGCCGTCTCAGCTGCGTTTTGTTTAAAATGTGGCTGGTCGGCTCTACAGACCACCACATCACACCAATTTTTGGCTCCCTGCACTGGCTTCCAGTCCATTGTAGACCAGATTTGAAGACCAGACCCTCTAGTTAGTTTCTGATTGTTTAAATGGGTTAGCCCTTTCTTATCTTTTTGACCTTTTAACTCTCTTTACTCTTTCCAGAGCATCGGGATCTGCTGATCAGATGTATCTGATTGTCTCAAGGTCCAAATTGAAGCATCAGGTTGACAAAGCTTTTTCTGGAGTTGACCAAAAACTATGGAAATGCCCTCAGATCTACATCATTATCAAGGAATATTTTTAAAACCCCATTTCTACTCTTTGGCTTACAAATCTGGTTTTCTTTCAGCATTTAGTTATTTGTGCCAATCACTAATGTCGAATACAAGAGCACAATAATATACGGATAAGCTGAGCAAACTCAGGACGCCATATTTAAAGATGCACTACAGAACCTTTGCCTTTTTATCCCGTCCCTCGCCCCATATCGATGGCTAATTCGGCATCCATCTTGCATCCTACCTGACCTGTTAGCTCTCTCCAGCCATATCTCTGTTGCGTATTCAAAGCAGCCAGTTCCTTACTATCCCTTGAAGCAAAAAGTCTCGTCCCAGACGTAAAAGCTGTATAATGCCCCAGGATGCTGCTGGATAGTAGCGGCTTCAGAAATGCACATGATAGTTGTCACTGTGTCATTGAACAACTCCTGGACGTGGAGCTTTAAGGTCAAATAGTTACGTAATGAGTCTTTAAAGAACAGCTTTAAATATAAATTTTCATAGAGACGAGAAGATGAAAATGAAAAATAGATTTGTTAAGAGTTTAGCAACAAACCACTTGGAAGATGTTACCATCCACAAGACAATACCATACAATGACATAGTGTCTATGTGCTTGCAGTAGTGGAGTTACACGCAGTGGACAAATCACAACCAACAGCAGACTCTGAGGTTATTATGTACCAGCTAGTTTGTCTAAATCTAAATCACAGAAAACTAAGATTAAGGAATAAAGGGCTTTTACAGTTAAAACTAGCCTCATCCCTCAATGATTGCATGTATTTTAGCACATTTTTGCATACGAGTGCCTTGTATTTAGTGTCATCCTGAAGCTAATTTAGCCTACAGCTGCAAAGTGATGAAAATTTTTAGCATTTGCAGTAAGTTTGTGATTTGAAACCCAAGATGTTTGCCTGGTTAATACAGTAAACATGATCTGGTGATGGGATGCATCCCTTATGATTCAGCATAGAAGTTAATGCTCCTTTATTAAAAATAAATAAACTTATTTATGTTCTAAACAATTTCATGTTTGGTTGCTGATTAATGAGAAACACATGCTAAATAATAAATTAATATGGTTAAATATTTTATCAATACATTTTCATCTATACCAAACAGCATCTACACTTGCTAGCCTGCCAACATCTGTGAAATAAAAGCCTCTTATAAGGCGGCACGGTTTTAGTTGGTTAACTCAGCAGGCATAGTGTTGCTTCAGCAGTCTGCTGCTTATCCGAATCATGTCTGATGACGTCATGTGAACCTACCTGTTAGCCAATATTCACTAACAATGAAACATGAGGATTTCTCAAACCAAAGTACCAAAGATATCTGACCCAGAATGAGACTCCTGTTCAAAGTTACATTTTCTGAGTCAATCAAACCTATTGCATAAATGGTCCTATTGGAGCTGACCTGGACCCCTGCCCAGCATGTACATGTCTCTTCATTTTATCAGTCAGATAACTGATTAATACTGTGAGATAAATATTCATCAGTAACATGGTGTGAACGTTAAGACTTTCAGCTGAAGTCAATTCAATTAAACTTTATTTATATAGCGTCAAATCACGGCAATGCCATCTCAAGACGCTTTACAGACAGAGGGGAAAACATAATGAAGGCCAATTCATAATAGCCTATATAAGGAAACCAACAGATTGAGTTGAGTCCAACTCAATCTCCCATCCTGAGCAAGCACACTGGCAACAGTGGGAAGGAAAAAAACTCCCTTTTAACAGGAAGGAAACCTCCGGCAGAACCCGGCTCAGGACAGGCAGCCATCTGCCTCTGCTGTGTGGGGGGAAGAGGACAGAAAGACAACAGACAACGGGGGGGGTAAAAGAAAGAGATAAAGAGAAAAAGAAAGAAGCTCAGTGTATCAGGAAATGTCCCTCAGCAGTCTAAACCTATAGCAGCATAACTAAGGGATGCTAACCATCCCTAGCTATAGGACTTATCAAAAAGATAAGTCTTCAGCCTAGTCTTAAAGGTGGGGAGGGTGTCTGCTTCCCTAACACTAACTGGGAGCTTATTCCATAAAGAGGGGCCTGATAACCAAAGGCTCTGCCTCCTGCTCGGCTCTTTGAGACTCTAGGAACCACAAGTAAGCCTGCAGTCTGCGAACGAAGTACTCTGGTTGGTATATAAGGAACTATGAGGTCTTTGATATATAGTGGTGCCTGGTTGTGGAGGGCTTTATATGTAAGGAGAAGGATTTTAAATTCTATTCTAGATTCAACAGGCAGCCAATGAAGAGAGGCTAAAACTGGAGAAATATTATCTTTCCTGCTGGTTCTGGTCAGGACTCTGGCTGCAGAATTCTGGATCAGCTGAAGGCTTTTCAGGGCATATTTAGGACAGCCCAGTAATAGAGAGTTACAGTAATCTAGTCTCGAAGTAACAAAAGCGTGAACCAGTTTTTCTGCATCACTCTGAGACAGAATGTCCCTAATTTTGGCTATATTACATAAATGAAAGAAGGCTGTTTTAGTAACCTGTTTAATATGTGGGCCAAAGGACAGGTCAGGGTCAAATATTACTCCAAGGTTTCTCACTGTAGCACTGGAAGCTAAAGTAATGCCATCCAGGTTCATTACAAAACCTGAAAAGTCCTGGCCTTCCAAACCTCACAGAAACCTCTTCATTAGCTTTCATTTGAACTCTACTTTCAAGCTAAATTTAAAGATAAATACTTCAACGTAGCCCAAGACAGTTCATGGATTTGCTGTTTGCATCAAGTTCAACTTTAGTGTACTTTGACCTGCAAACAAAACGTTAATGACTGTCGAATAGAATAGAATAATAAAGTAAAAAGTTGAATCCTTAACAAATACAGCCAGGAAATCCAGTAGCTCTGTTACAGGCACAACTTGGCTCCATGCGTCTTCCATGCGTCCCCTTAAAACAGGAAAAGTTATTCTTAAAAAGTTATAAAGTTGTTCCAAGAGACAATTTGGGACGCATGATGAAACATGTCTACCCTGACTGAAATCATCTCTTCCTCAATGACCCATCCACAAGCCACAAGGGATCACTTAATGGTTTGACGAGTATGAATATTCTATGATTTATGTGCTGTGACCTTCTTCTTTTCTACTAACATCATCACTACACTAAAAGGGGACTTTTGGTAGGATGTTGCAGAAAGAAATCATTTTTTTGTTTCATCAACTCATGAAAATCTTATGATTCAAATGTTTTTTCTTTGGTCAATTCCAGGAGAAGCTTCATCTGCAACGGGGCAGGGATCACTGCAGGGCGATGTCTGTGCTTTTATGTACAATAAACCTGGTTATTTAATAAGAAATATGGTCTGCAGCAAGGTGGGTTGTGCATGCAGCTGGGTCCGTGTCTTAAAATCCCACATGTAAAAATTCTCACCACCTTGCGCAGCTGTTTTAACCTACATTAGCAAAAACGTCATGTTTCTCTGTGTTGACCTCAAATGTTTAACCAATCACATGATACTTCACAGAGCCACCCGAGAAGAAAGTTATGTCATCCTAATGTGTCGAGAACTGTCTTCAACCACGTCCATGAAAACAATAAGAGGTAATGTCTTCTTCTCGGGGTCTCGATTATAAGATACAAGTTCTCGCTTTTTGTGAAGTGTGAAACAGGTTCAACACCTGCTAAGGTGGGAAAATTGAATTTAAAAAAAAAAAAAATTAAGTATCAAGATTTTTTGCTTCACAATTTTAAAATAGATTTTTCAGTTGATTTTTTTCAAATAAATAAAACTCATCCGTTATAAAATTTGTCATTTTTATTGTTTTTATTGATCTTTTTACTTGTCTTATTGGGCATTATAGCAGCAGAATGATGATATGGCTACTGTGTTGTTTCTTTCCTAATTGGAATGAAGAAAAATGCCGAGTAAAAAAGGTTTTGTACATTTTTTTTGTCTTTAGTCTCTACAAAAATCAGCTATAATCGAAGAATTGTGAGAATCACAATTTAAATAAGCACCCAAAAAATTTGAATCGGGACAAAAGCATATCGTCACAGCCCTACAATGCAGTGTGGATGAGAGCACAAACAGAGAAGACCCACCTCTTATCTGCCTTCAACTGCCTTTTTTGTCTGTCACTCTTACCTAAACTCAGTAATTAACACAATAAGAGTCCTATACGAAGACCAGTAAATGTTAAGTTTACCAGTGCGAAGAAATGTTTGGTCCATGTGCAACAAAAAGACTCTTAAGAGTCTTGTCTTAGAATGGCTACTGGAAAATCTGATTGTCATTACCCATCCCTTATAGCTAAATGTCATAAGTCGCTGGTCCAGAAAGTCTGACTGGTTTCCAAGCAACAGCCAGCTTGCCAACAGCAGCACACTTAATTTCAGCAACAACCCACAACTCTTAGACAACTCAGTCCAAACAACAAAATTCCAGGAATGAGTGAGCAGCACATTTAAAAATAAATAAATAAATAAATAAAAAAGTTTTAGCAGATTCCAGCTGGTCATGTTCTTAATTCTGCTCTCCTCTCGACGAGTCATCCAGCTCTTACAAATATTTTGCAAAGATGTGGTTTCTTTTGTGCCCTTTTCTTTATCTTCCTATCTGCAATGTGAGCACCTGATAGCTTCTGAAACATTCTCCAACGTCCACATTAGGCAACACTTCAACAAATATGTCATGTAACAGCAAACTTCTGTTCTGCTTTCCGCTAGCTGACGTAGAATCTCTGTCAGAGCAACTTTGTGCTAAATTAAGTAAAATAATCAGCATGAATTCCACAAGTATTTAGCCTCTTATCTGCTTAGTTTGTGAACAACAATAATTGTCCCACTCACTGCGACTTACAGCGCATGACGGAGCAGTCAACAAGCAAGACGCACATTGTGTGGCACATACCGTTTTATCATCAGATCGCTTTTATGAGGTGGTGAAATGATATCACTGATTTCCTCCAAGGCTTTTGCTAAAGCCTCATCACAAGAAGAGGGACAAAACATTTTAATATTTCTGCTATGTCACCATGACCCAGCACTCTCACAGCCTCTCCAACTCAGCACAGTTTAGATGTAAGCCTGAAAAGCTCCTCAACTCCTCTATGTTCATAACTGTCATAAACCACTCAGGAAATGAAAAAGTTCGTTCATTCATCTGTGACTGGCCGCTGCAGTAAAATTTGATCTCCGTATTAGCCAGTTTTAAAGCATCAGGAGAAAAAACTGCAGCTACGAAGCCCCCGCTTAGTCTGTTTGCAGCTGTTCAGCCTGAACTCTGATGATCCTCTGATTTTAGATACTTTTTTCTACTATCATCAGCTGAAAACCCACACTATCCCAACCTCACCAACATCAGCTTTATGGATGTATTTTAAGCCACTATAATTATGTGCAATGCAAAAATAAAACACTAGCATGTGTCAGCTGAAAGCACCATTGTGGCAGAATACAGAGTGCAATGTGTAGCTGCATGCTAAAGTTAACATTTTAAATTCTTATCATGAAATTATCACAATAAATGAGCTCTCACACAATACACCACAAGATTGCCAGTACTGACCCACTGGTTATTCATATCCAGTCACTCCCAACCACAATACAATGATTCTGAAAGATTTGCGTTGGGTTAAGCCCCAACACAGTATTCTGCTTTGTGCTCTCATCGATACTGATTAAACAGCAACTGCTGAATCGTTTGATTGCAGACTGAATAACTTAAAAATATTTAATTCACAAACTCCATTCAGTCTTCTGCATTTATTCCCCATATCGGACTTCGCAGCACCCAGATGTTCTGCACATCAGGCTACCAGAGGCTGCTATGAAAACTGGCCCCCGGCAATCCCACCAAATCGCAGGTGCAGAGAGTTCAATTTATACTTTATTAAAACTTTACTTAAAACAAAAAAGCTGCTGCCAGGACTTTAAACAGTAAACCAACTTAACTACATCATTTCTCCACATGCTCTCCTCCAGATTATGTTAGTCTTTATTCTTCTTACAGTATCTCATTTCACCTGCTTGTACAAACAGTCCTCGCTTTCTCAGAAGCTTTCTACACACACTTTTTGTGAAGACCAAAGAAATTCCCATGTGTGGATCTGCCTGCACCGGCGACACAACCTGCTTAAAATCCCACAGGATATCGCTGGTGGAACCTATAAATAAACTCAGCCACGTTGGCTCTACAGAGATAACTCCAGTCGTAGTGCTGGGAAACCAGATCAGTTCTTACCAGATGCTGCGATTTTTTTTATTCACAATCGTGTAGCTTTTTTTTTTTTCCTAATCCCACATGTTTGTATACTTATTCTGAGATCATACTTTCTTTGACAGGTTAATCTATTGGAGGCAAATGCTGGATTGTGGCTTTTCCAAGCAGGGTAAGTAAGTGATCTGAGGAAAAGCAATCTCCTGATATAGACAGCAAAATGTCCTAAAAAGCCAACAGAAGGGGAATAACAATAATTTATATTAAATACTCTTTTTAAATTCATCTTATATAAATACTTGAGGGAAACTAATTATTTAACCTGTAACTAATTTAATTTTCCAGGGAGGAAATGAAGAGATCATTTAAGGGGAAAACACCTGGTTGTAGAGGTGTAATGATCAACTTTATAATCACCCTATAATAGTGTCTGTCAAACTTGGAAATAACGTTTAATCTGTGTGAAACACACACACACACACACCCCAAGTTGAGGTCAAGTAACACCTAAGTGACCGGGAATCTAACTTGACCTCAAACGTTACCGGACACTCCAGGCCCTGACACTGAACTCCAGCTGGTCAGCTCTCCATCCAAATTCCTGGAAGACTCCAATTTATTCTTAAAGGCGAAGAATAAATTATAATATTGTTACTCTAAACTACTTTAATCACAATTTAACCCGATTGCAAGGCAACATCTTGTAGCAGCCACAATCATCTAAGCCTTGCAAGCACAGTGCGGTGTTGCAAAGCCGTTATCACTGATGGTTTAAGGTGTGATAAGAATCCAAATCAACAAGCTGGGATCAAGCCTGCTGTCCCAATGCTGGGCTGGACTTCTTTTATCCTGGATCAATGTAGATGCTAAGGCTGGGCGATTAATCGATTTAATCGTATAATTCGAATTTGCGGTTTATGAAGATTTATTTTGATGAAAATTAAGTTTTGGGTTTTTTTTTTTTTTTTTTTTTAACCTTTTGGGCTTCCGTACCTTATGGTGACGTCAGCACACTCCTGCCGATTTCCCACAGAACCGCATGAACACAACAACATGGCAGCTAGCACAGAAGAACCAAGAAATATCTCTGTCTCTGTGGCAAGTGCCCCATCTGCGTTTAAATTACCTTCTTTTGCAAAGTAAAATCAATATTTGTACGTTTTGACAAACGACAATTGCAATTGGCGAGTGTTTCCAACCAACAGTGTGTAGCGCATTAGCCTCAAGTCTCGTAAAATCTTGTTTCTCACAAGATCTTACGAAAATTGCTGTTTATGTAAAGTAGGCACATAGCGTTATTTCTGGGCTTTCTACTTGCTCCGGAGAATTTGCTTCGGATTTTCTAAGGTTTCCCCCGCATTTCCTTTTCTAAAACTCTTAAATTTGTTGTTTTTTTGTTCCGCATGGCGCCATCTTTACCAGAAATTAACTGGTCATAAACCCAACATCCTGTCCAGATACATGTAAAGGCAAAAATAATATTTCCATTTCTCTTTTTCTACAAGTATCTATATCAAAACGTCTGAAAAACTACCTCAGGAGCACGTAGAAACTTTAGTCATATTTGAAACTTTTTTCAAAATCTAGGTGTTTCCATTAGCGTTTTTTTATTGCGATGTTTAGTTTTTGTCCAATTCTAGGTGTAATGGAAACGCTGGGTTTTCAGTGTGGGAGAGGGTACTGTCACATGCCTCAAGGCATGTCTGAAGCTAGATGCGGTTAAAAGGCTTGTCTTCCTTGCCAAAAAACGTGTAGATTAAACAAAAAAGCAGCAAGAATGTATTATTAAATGTATGATTGAAATATAGCTTTAATTTTGGTACGTTCAGGGATTTTTTAAAAATATTTTATATAAAAGAGGTCAATTTTCTTGAAACACAAGCGTAATGAAACTAATTTTTTGTACCTAATTCCCAATATGGGAAATTGTTTTGGTTTTTTATTATCAAAATACTCTAAAAGGAGTCACTATTTTTCTTCCAAGATGAGGCACATTTATTTATTAATTTATTAGTTTTTCTTTATGTTACAATAAAGTAACACAAGTGAAGTGAGGCTTATTCTTAAATGTATGCTCAAAACTTTAAAACTGGCTCACTGTGGAAAAGCACAAAGTGCAAACATATTGTGTGTTATGTGTTCATTGTTTACAGTGGCAGCACAAGCTTGTTTAACAGCTTGTTTAGTTGCACTTTAAATTCAGGTAAACTAATAGGCTGACTGCAATGAAAGCATTTTAAAAAAGAATCATTTTTGATGTTTGTCTTTTTTTTTTTTCTTCACAGTGGGGATCGAATAAAATTGGAAATCGGATTTGGTTTAAAAAAAAAAATAAATAAATAAAAAATCAGATTTTATTTTTAGGCCAAATCGCTGAGCCACTTTTACATATTCTCCAGAAAAAAAGTTGCAGATTTGGCAACAACAAACAGAAATGCTGACACACATTTACAAACCGCACTTTACAACAACTGAGCATACATCAGGTCAAACTGTGCTGCTTCTCTCTGGTGTCGTCACTAAACTTCCTCCTATTTGATCACAATTCATTTAAACATAATTACAAAACACCGTTTTTTCTTAAGTATTAAAAAATTCTCAGATAAATAAACAGACACTTTCATGACTATCAAAATAAGAGAGAAATTAGATCAGAATTACATTCAGTGAAATCTAAATATTCTTAAAGTTCAGATCTCAGATAACATGTCATCGAAAGATTTTTTTTTTTTTTTTTTTTAAAAAGGATATAAATCATACTGGATCTATTTTAAGCTTTAATGCCACTCAGAAATTTCTGCAACGATGGCCGATTCAACTTGCTCAGCTGTGTGCGTTCCCATGACGACCATGACACACTCGGTGTAACGCCGGTGCAGGAGAATTAAGCCTGCTACATACTTTGCAACCGACGAGACCTGTTTTCTTGTTCTTGAAGCCACAAAAGCATTTTCTATAGCCACAAAGGCATTTTCTATATTGCACATGGGACATCTTCCAGCTTGTTACCGACCAATCAGCTAAGCAGAATTTTCTTCTTGCGGGGCTCGAGTAGTATTGTGTGATAGGTTGGGCATTTGAGGTGGGCGTGGTCTGCATGAAACAGCATGAAGCCACTTTCAAACTTGGCATTTTTTTACTTGTTTTCTTACATTAAAAATTTTTTTCATCAAGTATCCAGAAAAAAAGTTATTACACCACATTGAAAATCTGAATCTGGCAAAATCTATGTGAAAGAAGAAAATTTTGGATAAGTAACTTTTCAATTATGTGTATATGCTCAACTCTCTCCAGCAAGTTACACACAAGTAGGGTTACTTTTGTCACCACAAAAAGAAACGTTAAAAAAAAAATCCATTTCCTAGTTTTATGGATGAATCCTGGATCAATTACATTCTTATTGATTTAATTAAATAAAATTGATATTTTTAACTTGGTAAATAAACTGTAGTTTCAACTGATCAGGTGATGCAAATACTCTGATGTTCTTTGTAATTAATACACTTCATTTTCACCAGACACTCAAGTCCTCAAGTTTTAGAAGTTTATGTCTTGGTTGTCAGAGAATCTTGGCAACATAGTAGAGAAACAACCCACGCCCGAACCCCCACCAAGGGATGTTCCTTTATCACCATGTCCAGACACAACACTAGGAGAGATAAAGTAACTTGAGTAGGACGACTGAGGACTCAGACTCCTCAGAAACAGCTGACAGTGTGTGTGATGTGATGGGTGGGTGTGTGAATTATGAAGGGAGAGGTGGGATGAAGTCAGTACTGTCAACACTATTTGCTGTTTGTTTTGTGATATCCCAAGTAAACTCTTTCAAACTCTTTTAAACCCTTTTAAACCTGACATAACTTCATCCAGCCTATGTGCCTCACAAAGAGTACTGAAAAGCATCCAATAAAAACGCTTCCGCCACCATTTGACGGGGCTTTTGCGGCTTTTGCCCGTCCATTCTCTGTATTCTTCTTACTGAATTTTGCTCAAGTGATAAAATGAGTTCATTGTGTGGGAGTCCGTTGTTGGGACTGTGAGCTAGTCTATTGTCGGTTCCATGTTGGTCTTTTTATATCCAAACTGCATCCATGCGACAGAAACTTCCCCTCTTTTAGGAACAAGCTCATCGGTTTAGGTTGGCTAGTCATCTTTTGGTGAATGATCCTGCTCAGAAACGCCTCTGCTACCGTCTTTCTCCACATTTGTTTATGTATTGCAGGGTGCAAGCCGTAAAGGTCATCTTGACGTAAAATACTGCAGTATTTATATGGAAAAAAAATAGATATTTTCTATCATCCAGAGGATAGAGACCGTCATATCGCCCAGCCCTACCCTTTAGTTTAAAAATGACTTCACAGGAAAGTATGAACATGCAGCAAAGGGCCACAGGCTGACTGACACCTTGACCCTGCATTGAGAAGCACTTCCACTCCTGCTCTGCAGTTTTACAGTAGTCACAGTTCAGCCTTCCAGCTCTCCTGCATTAAGTCCAAAGAAATCTCCACATGAACTGAGTGGATAAAATAAGTAAATGTTTGGAGAATTTATAGAAGGCATGTTGAGTTTGGTTGCTGCTTCATCCCATTTTAACCACACTGCTGTTGTTGTTATTGATATTGATTTAAAAGCAGTTTATACAGAAACTCCTCCAGCATCCAAAACATGCTGTTGAGAAATCCTGATTTCATAAACATACTTGTTGGACTATTTTCTATTTCATGTTGGTTCATCCCTGAAAACACTCTAGTTTAAAAAAAAAAAAAAACTCAGATTAAAGTAACACGATGTAACTTTGACCTTAAAAATCTGTGTTTTTTGTGACACACTGACACTTATTAACAAGCACGGAGCGAGAGATAAGACGAGTGAACATCAGACTGACTTACTGACTGCAGAGAGCTCAAAGTATAAGTCAGAAGCAAGATGGATGGAAAGTTAGACGTCGTTAGGGGGCACTTCACTAAGAAACACTGCCACAGATCAGTAGCAGGGTTAGATGTGTGAAAAAACAAATGTGGTGGGAAAAAAAGTGAAGGATTTTACTTCTGAGCTCGCTATCATCTCAGAATTTCTGATCTACCGTGACACGATGGCAACACCAGATAAGTTCAGACAATGACACAACAACAATACCCTTCCTATTACCTATTACAACAAGCCTACTGCAGAAATCCTCTCTGCAAACACACAGATACAAGTTTCTGTTCACATGGAAAGTATGTATGTCAAGATTTAGAAAAAAAAAGCATTCATTTAAAATGCTTTACCCAAAGAAGGAAACTGTTGTAACATTATTATATTTATTTATCATCATCTCCAGCCAGTGTTTCTATTCTTAATACGAATCAGCGTTAGTTTAGTAACTTCAAGTACTTACAAACAGCATCTAAAGGTTAAATCCTGTGTTGATCTGGAACCAAACACAGAAGAAGCATCCAAGCCAAAAGCAAAAACCCGCCATTCTGATTTGCATGTGAATCACTGAACTCCTCACAAATATTTGTAGCCGGTTTAGAAACAAAAGCAGAAAGCACAGAGCAGCTTCGGTGTTCTGGTTTTTTGAGGCTTTTAACTTCAGATATTTGGCATATTTATACCTTGAAGTTATATATGAAGCAAACTGGTTATATTATGCTTCTAGTTGTGACAGATTTCATAGGGTTACAAACGTGCCGTTTTCATTATTGGTTTATAATTTAGCTTCATTAAGTCATTGCCTGACACTTTTTGAAGTTTCCAGCTGCTTTGATGCTATCTCTCCAACTTTCTTATGATCTCTGACTAAAACCCTAAAATGCATCAAAATAAATGGAAAAACTGAAACTCAGTTATAAAATTCTAGTTAAAGTTGTGGTCTGCTGCTGGATCGAACAAAATTTCACAAAAAGAAATCCACAAGTAAGAATTAAGATCATTTTCACAGATCATGATGTCATATTTAACAACAAGCTGAATCAGGAGCTTTTTATAAAAATAACTTAAGATGTGGCTCAGTGTCAACATTCACCTCCAAACATTAACAAACAACCATTACAGAAATCAGATCAGCTGAGCTGACGTCAACACATTCACAGCCATTTGCAAGCTGCAGCATTTGCATCCCACTTCACCCACTCCTGCTACCAAACTCAATCCAGGATCATGACCGGAAACCATCCTGCAAACGGCACTGACAGGTAGTAGCGGTCTGTGTGAGAGCAAAGAAGATCCAAACACTGACTGGGACTAAAGAAGACAGGTGTCCCTGCGGCGTGTCAACATCATCTTAATGTTTCTATGAACTGCAGAGAGAAGCTCAGATGGCTTTCATGATGGAACTTTCCAACATTTTAATCATACAGCATGAGTAACTTAAAGTTTTTTTTCCTTGTGCTATAAGGAAAGCTAATGCATGGAGTTAAACATATATGGACACTTTATTTACAAGTCACTCTTAACTAATTGAGGTTCCAACCTCAACACAAAGGCAGCGAGTTCGGCTGCCTTCCTCGTGAGCAGAAAGCAAATGTGGCTGAAAAAGAGCGAAGAATTATCAACTAAAAACTGCATGTATCAAGGAGAAAACGCATGTTTGTGTTGAGACCACTGCAGGAAGGATGTGTTGGTTGATTTCAAACACTGTTCATGTCAGACGATGATGAAGCTCCAGCCCAGATTTCTGTTAACCTGAGTATCTGCCAGCTCTGTCAGAAGCCCCAAAACCCTGGCTGCTGCCCCCAGAGAAGCCACCGGACCATAGCTAATACACTCACAGGCTCAATCTATCTAACAAAAGGCTGGACCAGTGCAAAGCAGAAATATCAGCTCCAAACCAGAATAGCTCAGGCTGTAGTCTGGAGGTTGGTAAAAGGTTCAAAAACCCACTGGGTTGTAAAATATATTTTAAAAAAATATATATGAATAGTCGTGCTTAGTGTGTTTACGCATCATGTCTGCCAACTAACAGCCATTATTAAAAAATTAACGATACCCCCTAATGATGCCTAAACATACAATCAGCTTTACAAACACCTGCAAAGTGATGAAACTCTGTCCTGAACATCCACTTAAAGCAGCAGCTCACACACCGTCCGCCCAAACAAAGCTGCAAACAAATATAGAAAACACATCGAAGCAGCAAAAGACACAAGCCAGATCACACTGTAGACAGCTTCCATCACATCTATTGTTGACAGAAGTTACAAGCTTCCAAATCTATGCCACCTATCAGGTTAAATCCACTCAGTGGAAACAAAAAGCTTGAACAGGACACAAAGAAATGAATATAATACACAGGAGTAGCTATGCTGCATATAAAGAACACTTCACTGAACTATAATGATGCGAATACTTTTTGAAAAGATCCACAGTAACACAGAAGCAGCAGAATTAAACTAAACCTTAACGTGTGAGGACGTCATTCATCTCAGTTTCATCTCATTTGGTCTTAAATTTGGCAGCTCAGATGTAAGTCCACATCAGCTTAAAGTCTCAATGCTGAACGTATGGAGAGCAGTTCTGCTCATTTTAAACTAATTTCTCCATAATATTGAACAAATTTACTGTTTATCTTGTAAATTGTTGCAGCTTTGCAGATCCACACCACCAGCAGTGAGTTCACCAGACAAAGATTTACATACTCTCATTTCTCCCATCAGCTGCTAATCAATCAATCCATCTTTCCAACTCATATTCAAATGCATGAAACCGTGAGGTTTCACCCGGCGTATTAAAATAATGGAAAGAATCAGACGTCTTGGCATTTATGAAGCCATCAAACAAGAGTGAAATCTCTTTTTGTCACCGTTTTCTGCAGCAGCGCTCGGCTTTCCATAATATTTTTTGGATGTGGCTCTATTTTCAGCCCAAGCATTGCTTTTCTGTCAGTTAGCAGCAGGTGCCACAGCAGGACAGGAAGCTAACAGGCTTAGCAAAAGTGGCTGCATTTTGCCTGCAGTTACAGCTCATTTGGTGCTCTGAACAGGGATCAATTGTAACTAATTTCACTCTGTCAAACTGTGTTTGCACCTAATTGCATTTTGCTACCGACAGCACTGCTGAGAGAATCAGCTCACAAACAGTATTAAAGTGTTCCTGTCTGCAACGTTCAGGAAAATACACAAGACATATCAGCGCACAAAGCTGTAAACAATAACAGTATCAAACATTCTGCATTACAACAGCACTCTTGCTGGGGCTTAATGTCACACCACCTAATTTTCTGACATTAAATTAGCCACTAAGGAAACAGTTCATTAACATTGCAATGTGGACAGACGAACCTATTTACCTAAACTAACCAGAAATCTGCTCATCACTGTGTCTGTAAACTCAACCTGACAAAATACACAACAGAAAAGCAGCACAATCATCTTGCAATGATCTGCAGAAACAGGTCCGACCCCGCACATTTTAATGAGAAGCTAAATCAAAGCGACATATCTTAAAGATTTATCTGCCCTGTTGACGGCTCGCAGACATGTTTGCCACAAATATTAGCAGCTAAACATAGGCGGGGCATGTTGCTCAAATAGCATCTGGTCTTGTCGTGTCTGGACACAATGCTGCAAGAGCTTTGTGTTTAATTAGACTTCAATGTCTCAAATCATTTCTAACAATAAATCCCTGCTTCTCTGAGCTCTATGTGGAAAAACCAGAGCTTGATCCCACTCAGCCACTCTCACGCCTTCCATCCATTTTCCTTATCCTATCAAGACAGATGCGAAGAGTCCGGGGGGGAAAACGGAGGTGTCCCGCTCCGCAGCTTCTCATAGAAAATCACAAGCGAGCAGGAGCAAGTTTCAACTCTGCCCCAAGGTCAGTGTTGGGGGTGTCCATAAAATTTGCAGGAGGTGACCAGAAACATTCCCCTCAAATACCTGAACTAGCTCAGTTCACTCCTTTGGCTGCAGAGCAGCAAAAGCTCAGCTGCCAACTCCTCCTGGATGTACAAACTCCTCAACACATCTGTAAAGCTAATGCCAGTATGTAAAGAAACTCCTCTGAAGAACTTGTATTCATGATGGATTATTTCGGTCAATACCCAAAACTCGCCACTACAGCCTGAAGAAAAACGGAGCAGTTTTTTGAGACTTGAGGCTTATGCACTAAACACTCCTCAATGGAAACACCCGCAACTCACAATTGTTTGTCGAAAGTTACAAATACTGTTTTTAGTTTGCAAAAAAATGTAATGGAAACGCAGTAACTGACTCAAATGATGACCAGTCCTAAATATGGAAAGTGGTGTGTTGGGGATAATCCCACTTTAACCATCCCTAGCATTTTATCATGCTTTCACTTTATATAATTTTGTGTTTTTTTTGTTTTGTTTTTTTTTTGGTGTCAGCTGACAACAAGTCAAACTCCTCCAAACAAACGACATGTAAAGTGAAAGTTCAGCCTTCTGAAATCACTGTAATCCAAGTCAGAAGTGCTACTTCTGAGCCAGGTGCCAAATGTAGGGTTTTGTCAAATCTTGAGCCACAAAATGCCACACGTGGTGATAAACTGATCTGTGGAAAAGCATTTAGCCTAAACTCTTATTTACGACAAGAGTCCCGGATTGGGTTCAAGGCCAGACAGAGAAAACAATTCAATAAAGGCTTCTGACCATATTTAATTTCATTTGAAAATCAGACCTTAATCGATATTTTAGGGCAATGACTTAAAATAATAACTGAATTTATGTAATTATTTAAATTCAGTCAAATCATCACAGCTGTAACAGTCGATAGTGCACAAAAACAGTGTATTACAGTTAAAATGCTGCATGCCATGGACAGTCCTTGCACACTGGTCTCATAAACTGCTCCATGCTGCTGCTTGTTGTGCTCAAGGGACGAGTCAATTTCATGAAAACTTGGTTGTAATCAACCTGACTACATCTGGAACAAATAGTTGTTGGTGTTCAAACAACGTTTCACGTAGAAGTTACTGGTGGAAGAAATCTGTAAACATCCTCGATGACGTGCGGCACACTGCATGGGGTGGAAGAAAGGCAGCTCTGTTGTGCCTGCTCCTCAAATGTACACTTATCTGGTGGGCCCAAACTAATCAAAAAGTCTGTGGAGAACTTCCCCGCCCATGTCATGTTGGCAGACGTTTGGTTGTGACGTTAGAGTCCATGTTATACACCAAAATATGTCAACCAAAAAAGCTATTGGTATGTTTTGCTTTGTTTTGTTGTGTTTACTGAGTTAAAAAATGCAGTTTTACACCTACGTGTTTCAACAAGTCATCAGATCTGCCCCTAACCACTCACATATTTATAAATATGCAAATCCCTGTATAGACAGGCACACATTTTTTTTTTTTTTTTTTTTAAATTGAACAAAACTAAGTACTTGAATGCAACAAAAACAAGGAGACGCAACTGCCTGGTCATCAGCTGCTGACTCCCATGCATTTTTGAGAGTTCATGTGACAGCTTTTAGAGTACAATCATCCACATCATTGGTACAATCTGTACCCTAAAGTTTACAATAGTTACACACAACTCAATACAGCAAACAGAAAAGCTGACATACAAAATGACAAAGCAGATAGCTGGTACAGGTCACAGCAGCTGTAGCTATGATGACCTGACTGCAGAATAAAAGAAAATAACTTTTAAGACATCAAACCATGTTGCTTTGACATTGTGCAGGGAAGTGTTCATTAAAGAACAAATAATGTATTAATACTTTAATATTAACAAGCAGTTCTGGCTGTGACATGTATCCACAGTGTAAACAAACTATTAACCAAAATGATAATTTGTGGTGTTGATTGCAAGTCAGCTAGCAAGCTTTCATGCTAACAGTAGCTCACAGAGTGAAGAAATGAGACAGATTTTCCTTTGACATCATACACACGACATGACAGCCGGCTTATTAATCACAAACCAGTCGGGCTGTCTCACAGTGGACACTCCAAACTGGTATGTAATGTCTGCACCAGCTCAGTAAGACGGCTAACTTAGCATGCTAGGTAGCAACAGCAATGCCTTTCTCTCGGGGAACACGTGGAGTGAACACGTGATGTCTCATAACAAACCTGCTCATTTTTAGCCATTAAACGAGCAGATGTTTCACATTGGGTCGTGTTTCTGTGTCTGGAAGTAACCCTAGAAAAACCGAGAACCTGGCATGTTTTAAACACGATTACTGGGAGTGTAAAGAAACCAGGCTAATGCTAAGCTAACATCTGAATGGGAAGGGCTTGGCGACGTACTAGGCCATGTGTGCTATTGTTAGCCAGCTAAGCTGCTACACTCAGGATTTTCTGTTAACTGATGCAATGCGAGACAAGGGTGGATGTCTGGCCTGGTTGCATGCCCCCTATTTTCGCTGACATATCCCAAAAGCAAACATGTAAACTGGAGTAGATGCTGGTTTAAGTGTTTGGTGAGTGTGTCTGCTAAGAACTGACTGGGTGGCATCATGTGAAGAGACACAGGAGAGAAACAGAGGAGAGAATATGTTGAAAAAACACCGCAGTTTGCAGTCTACCACCAGCATGCATGATGACATTGCTAAACTGAGCAAACTCTGCAAAATAAATGCATGCACTGGGCTCCATGCAGGGTGAACACACAAGCAGATCAACTCTTAACACCATTGCACATCGTGGTTATTTGAGACCAAAAATCACTGACTTACACCCTTTAAACAGGGTCAGAAGACAAACAACATGATAAGCCAAGCTTAAAGTAAACAAGCTGCTTTAGTCATCAAATAATTACAACAGCTGCTAGCCTAAACTGGACATTTAGGAGTATTTAAACTTTATTAACATGGTTAAAGAACTTGTGCAGCCATAAACCCAAAGAGAAACCTTCATCGTTACGGAGTTTTAACTCTAAATATAACCTGAGGATGACCACAGACCTTGCTTTAGGGGTGTTATTAAATTGATTCGGATTCCCCATGAGAAAGAAACATCCTACTACCTGGTGACCAAACCCTGGACGGACAGACACCAACACAACACTGACAGCCAGTAGATCAACATGTAGGGGGGGGGGGGGGGTACAGACCGAGGTGTGCTTGTCCATTCACGCTGACCACGGTCACCGCATTCATCTTCCTAGTCCACGGGTTCACCTTGGGCGGAGGAGCTTCAGTTAACTCCTTCTTGCCTTTAACACCCTCCTCGTTTTGCTTGTCGTCGCTGTCACAGCCGTCTTTGCTTTGCTCTGTCGCCCGTATGGAGGTCTGCTCCTCCGCACCGGTGGTCCCTCCCTGTGCGGGACTGCTGTCGGCGACACCCGTCTGCCGCTTGGCCCCGTCGCCCCGGCCGCCCTCCTCCCCCGGCTCACCTCGGATCACTTTACCGTGTTCCTCCGCTTTGGCAAGCGGGTTGCCGGGCAGGAGAGCCTCCACCTGAGTGGCCATTTCCCACCACCGTCTTCCTACCACCCCCCTCAGGATAACCAGTCCTCCCACCGGCCCGAATTTGCCTTCAATTTCAGGGAAATGTGAAGTTGCTCCGCGGGGTCTGGCGCTCCTCTCTTAGACCGCAACGGCTTCAGCCTAAGACGCGGAGCAGTCAGCGCAGAGTTTAGATATGAGGAAAAAATAAAGAAACGTGTCGGAAGGCCTCTCAGGATTACAACCTTATCCCCACCACTAACAGCAATATGGATGATCCCCACCACGCGATGGAGGGGTGCGCGCACGTACAGTGTGAAGGGGGAGTAGCCACGTAAACGTAGGGAGCGCGCTTTGGGGGTCAGGTCACAATGCCGCTTTCAAATGCTGCTCGTCATAAAATGACTGCTTAATCTGCTTTTTAGGAAGTTCTGAAGTCCCTTTTACCTGTTTCTTTAATAATGCTCATTCAGATGCAATTACTGATAGATTATTTTGGATGATCTAAGATGTTTAGAAATTTTGGATTGAAGTTGCAGTTTTATGTCACTGTAGGAAAACAAGACAAAATACTCAATGTTCATTACTGTTTAGCTTATATTCTTTCTTTTTTTTTCTGTGTGTCTTGTCCAGCTTTTAGGCAAGCAGAATGATCGTCTGGATGCTGTGTTCTGCTGAGCAAATTTACCTGTCCAAGGGAAGCTTTATAAAAATAATGATCCCCTTGACCTTCTGAATTTTTATTTTATTTCTATATTTATTTTGCGTTATTGTTTGCATTGTAGAGTTTGTACTGCTGGACCGAACCGGAGAGGACAGAAGAAAGACAGAAAGAGAAAGAAGAGAAAACACCTCATAGGGAAAGAGAAAGAGATAAAGAGACAGGGGGAAAAAAGCTTATATTCTTTTAAAACACTGCATGTGTTGCTCAACAATGGGTAAAACTATAACTTGCATTATATACTAAAAGAGTGAATCTAATTAATGAAGGCCACGTTGCTTTAATTCATTCGTTACACTTAAAAGCATAGGATCATTTTTATATCATGTGAAAATATATCAGTAAGTTATGTATAAAGCCAGATTATCCAATGGGCATTATGGGCACAGGCCCAGGGGCCCACGCCCACTTGGGGCCCACATAGGGCCCACATAGGGCAAACACAAGCAGTTTGGACATGAAACAAAATGTACATAAAAGCCACATAGTTACGCAACAGTGTCTAGTGTATTGCCATTGGTACCACTTGCTGAGAGATGTTAGAAATGTCTTTCGCAGTGTATCTTTCACAATTGTCACAATGTTGCGGTGGGGAAAAGGGCCCCTGAAACACTCTGGGCCCACGGGCCTGTGCACTTTTAATCCTGCCCTGGTTATGTATGTCAGACATTTTTTAACAGATTTTTAAAAATCGATTTCGTCTTCATCAATAGGCTACAATATATTTATGGATTAAATTGTTTACTCAGCATATATCATCACATAAATGTCAAAAGTCTTGATCTAGAACTCTATATTTTGCCATGAAAATAGGGGATAGGTGGGGTTTTTTTAAATATAAACATATAAGACAAATAAAGAGTATTACGAGTTTCAATAAGTCTTGATTTATTTGGTTTTATTGTCTTTATTCTTCAGCACAGTCTAAATCCTTTTATTAAACAATGTTTTTCTTGTAATTTCTTTAAAGGTGAAGTATGTAAGATTTTCAATATTTTCATAATAAATGAACTAATAAGATAACTGCAATCACAATTAGATAGTTTTTTTTTAAACATGTAGGTTCCAGTCTGTCCATATTTGATGTGTTATTAAATTACAAGTTTAATTAATGACAAAGACCCTTCTTAAATGTTTGCCTACACACTCAAAAACAGAGGTACCAGCTTGTACCTAAAAAGGTACAAATGCTTGTCGCTGGGGGTGTACTCTTTTGAGAGACATTTCTGTACCCTTCAGTTCTGGTCTATTTTTGTACCTTATCAAGTTCAACCTCACCTTATCAAGTTATGGTTTTTTTTTTTATCTTTTCACAGGATTAGGCCTGGTCCATGCCAATGAGCAACATTATCTTCTAATCTAGAAATAATCTAGAAATAATCTTCAAAAACTCAAAATACTGACCAGACATACACTTAGTTTGCAGCATCTGACCTTCATTGTCTGGTGTAGTAAATGGCTGTTAAGTAGTACTACTGTCATCACTCAACTCTGCTCTAGTTTGTAACATTACAGCCATTAACATTACATTTTTCAATGCGGCAGGTACCCTTATGGTCGAAATGGTACAAATTTGTACTTTATGTCACTTTGAACCCTTTTTCGTACTCTGAAGGTGTGTTTCTGGTCTCTTAAAGACCAGTATTGTACTTTTGAGAGAACATTTCTTTAAAATGTACCTATAGGTACAGAAATGTCCTTATCTTGTACCTCTATTTTTGAGAGTGTACCAGTAAAAAAAATGTGCATTTTGTCATTTGTCATTAATTAAACTTCTAATTTAATAACGCATCAAATATGAACAGACTGGAACCTACATGTTCAAAAAACTATCTAATTATGATTGTAGTTATTTTATTAGTTAATTTATTTTGAAAATATTGAAACTCTTACATACTCCACCTTTAAGTATTCAGGAATAGGGTCGTGGACTCTCCAAGTTCAGCTTTGGATTATGTTCTGTGCTTGGTCAAGTTGATCCCATCTTGAATCAATATGTTGAATTCTTGATTCTTAGGGGACCTACAGACCAGTTGTCACTGATTTCAGTCCATTTCTTGTGTCATTTGGTATTCTTCAACCTTTCTCCTTTTCCATGTCCACTTCCTTTCCGTAAGAACGACTCCTTGACGGCTCTTCCATCAAACCGTTTCACAAAATGCTTCGGTAAACAGTAAACACGTGTTCATTTCTTGAGTTAAGTGTCTTGCGTGAACTTTAATGGCTTAAAATGGCATTGTATTTATATTTTCTATACACACTGTGCTGTTAAGATCAGCGATGCTGTAGTTGTGTGCTAACAGATCTGCATGATTCCGATAATGGTGAACGCAGCACGATCCTAATAAGGTGTCGGTCTCGCCCTGCGGTCCCGTTCACTAAATACCCCCACCTCATAAAAACAGTCCTGCAAAGGAAAAGGGAGGAATTTTAGCCTCAGTTCATTCTCTACATACCTTGTTTATACGGTGCGTTTACTGTCATTTACTCTTGCATTTTATATTTTATGTTATTTCTTTAATCGGTCGAAGTAGGTGGGTATAAGGCACGTATGCCCCTCTTCACCACTACAACACTTCACACACGTGTCCCCACCCGAGTTGCACGTGTGCACTCACGCGCTGAATCCTTGTTTTTCATAGACTATCACCCCTTTTCCCCGTGAAGCTTCATAATCAGACTGTAGGACTATTAGATGCTGCTGCGTTCAGGGTGAATCCGAGTGAAGCTTCTTCTGTAGTGACACATTTACAGACAAACAGACAGTGGCTCATTACAGGAAGGTGTCTGGTTAATTATATAATACAATCCTTGATTCAAGTCTGACTTACCAAACCATGTGCTATTTGAGACTTACCTAGAGAGTCTGAATGAACTTTAGCTGCAATTTTTCCTTTCAACATTTACAGGAAAAGTATTTGTCGAAAATACTTGGACAAATATTCAAGGAATTGTTCTTTCATACAGTTAATATTTCGTAAGATATCAGTGCGTATATACACAAATAACCATCACCTCTTTCCTACAGACATAAAATATGTACATTTTTAATATGTGCTACGTCACTTTTACTTGTTTCTTGCAGGAGTATGATACAACAATCCACATTGATATACCAAAGATAAAAAAAAAAGACAAAAAAAATTCTGCTGCATTGATCAGTAATGAAAATATGAAATAAACAGTTCATTAGTAAGTAATCATTTTTAAGATATTTGCTTTGTTACAAACACTGTTTTATAGTTTTACTTTGGTTTGATGAAGATACACTCATCAGCCAATACATTAGGTCCACCTTGCTAGTACCAGATTGGACCCATTTTGCCTTTCGAAGTCCTTTAATACTTTATGCCATACTTTATGTACTTGGAAGATTTCTCTTGACATAAAGCATCACACAGTTGCTGGAGATCCATCATAAGAATCTCCCGTTCCACCACATCCTAAAGCTGCTCTAATGCAGCAGTTGTCAAACTTTTAGAGTCACAACCCCAAAAATAAGATACTTTGGTGTTTACGACCCGCACCTCCCAGCATCGACTGACTGATTAGTTGGGTGGTATATCAGATGAATCATCCTGCAGCCGTCTTCTAAACATTGGCTGGAAAACTGTCAGAATCTTCTCAAATGAGGAGAATGAAGTGGGTTTTGGTGGATCCGGTTCATCACTATGACACTGCACCTACATGAACAAAATCAGCATGTCTTGCAGAGATTATGCCAAATTAAGATATTTAATACAACATGTATTAACTATGTTCATGTGCTAAAAAAAATAACAACATTCTAATTTCACAGCTTTATCTTTATGTTAATGGTTTCATTTTGACAGCTTCAGTAAAAACCCCAAATTTATTTGATAAATGTCGGCTGTATTTTCGCTACAATTATCTGGAAACTCCCTGAAATTATTTTGTGACCCCAAGTTTGAGAAACAAACTCTACTGGACGTTGATTTGGTGGATGTGGAGGCCGTTGGAGTACTGTGAACTCATCGTCATGTTTGAGATGATGCTAGCTTCATGGTGCATCATCCTGCTGGGAGTTTCCATCTGAAGAGGCTGCACTGTGCTCATAAAGAGTCAGCAACAATACTCAGGTAGACAGTGGGGATTAAAACATGCTTATTGTTACTAAGGGGTCCAAAGTGGACCAAGAAAATATCCCCCCACACCATTTCATCACCAAGAATAGCTTGAACTGTTGATACAGGACAGGGTGGATCAATGTTTTCAGTTAAATGTGTCACTGTGTCCCTTTATATGTCTTGAGAAAACCATTTGTGACATTTATAATGGCCTTTTTTCAGTAAAGACAAAGAAGAAAAAAATTTGTTCAGTGTCTGAATACGTTTGTTTGGACTGACAGACACAATGATGAGTTTCTGCTTTGAAAACTTTCAAGTTATTTCCTGATTTCTTTTTGGAGTGGTCATAGTGAATTACTGTGTCAAATCCAATCTTCTTTCAATTAAAAACGGCAAAGTGCACACAGATAAATGACAAACAAATAGCAAAATACAAAAGAAAACCAATGCATTGGACAAAAAAAAAAAGAGTAATTTAGACCATTACAGAAATTCATTCTGCTTAATGTCGTTACAAAATATTCTAAACATTTACTGTTCATTCAGTATTTGGAAATAAAAGACAGACAATACAACAAAACATTGCAAGAAGAGACCAAAAAAAGCCCTCAAGATGTTTATAACAAGCCTTTACAACACTACAGGGAAAAAAGAATAGATCTTTAAAAAATTCTTTGCAATGTAAAGTTTTTAAATCAAATATCCAAAATAGTAGAAACAACATACTGTTTGAATGAATACATATCAAATACTAAGCAGCAATCACAACCTTTGAAAAATCTCTTAAAACGTTAAACATGACTTTTTTTTGCTACATGAGTGATATAATTACACAATTTAACTCGTCTGTGTCTTTTCTAAAACTGATGAGTAGCTGGGGAAGATGAAGCTCTGCTGATTGTTGAGTTACAGACGTCTGAATTAACTTGGAAAGAGAACAGAAAATGATCAGGGAGTTTTCCTTTCGTTTGATTACAAATTATAGGAAAAACATGAGTCTGAAAGTTTTCATGGCATAAATACTGACGTTTTGTAGGTTCTTCAATAAAGGATGTGTCATTCTGGGTTGAAGCATTTCTGTAAGGCCAAGATGATTTTAATCTGGTTGGAAAAGTATTTGCCTGTACTATCTCATAGTGGAAACACAATGATCATTCAAACTATAATAAATAGTGAGCAGACAGTAAAATGGCAGATCTTCCTCAGATCTTTGTCAGAACGAACCCAGTCTACATTCATTTATTTTTCAGAGTTCATTCAGATTTCTAAACTGATTACACAGATTTTGTTTTAATTCTAGCTAAAAAACCAAACAAACAAATAAAAAAACAACAACATATTTTTACATGCACCACACATTTTTATCTCCTTTTTGTTATTCAACAGATAGAAGTCTGGCACGCCCTCAGGGCAGCTGGTCACAACTCCCCGGAGGTGTTAAGAGGTCTGTATGCTTCAAAGAAACATCTTTATATGGAGTGTTACTTGAATATATCTTAATAGTGATGTGTAATTACAAGTTTGGAGTGGCAGGATTCAGAGGCACTGACTCACAGTGTTGCACTTTGTTTGCTGAATACGGAGGCCTTTAAATTATCTTCAGCAAATTTGTACTTCTAGAAGCAGCACAGTGAGTACAGTAAATATGGGCTCCACACAGCAAGACATGGGTCTCCATGGCCCATCCAGGTTATTTTATAAACAGTCATTTATTTTGGTCTTTCATCCTTCTCAAACTTGCAGCAACCCTGGGAGTAAAACTGTTTGATGTTCCTAGAAAGTTCACACCAGTGTCAGACCATGTGATGTTCAAGGCATCTGGGAAAAAAGAAATAAGAGCTACATCTCAGACTCTACAGACCTTAGTTAGTATCTTAAAGGCCCATTTATGCTCCCATATGTACGTAAACAGGGCCATCTGTTACAGATGTTTTCATTTGTTACAGCCATCCATCCATCCATCTTCTGCCACTTATCCGGGGTCGGGTTGCGGGGGCAGCAGACTAAGCAGGGAAGCCCAGACTTCCCTCTCCCCAGCCACATTTGCCAGCTCTGTGGGGGGGATCCCAAGGCGTTCCCAGGCTAGCCGAGAGATGTAATCCCTCCAGCGTGTCCTGGGTCCTCCCGGGGTCTCCTCCCGCAGGGACGTGCCCGGAACACTTCTCCAGGGAGGTCCAGGAGGCATCCTGACCAGATGCCTAAGTCACCTCAATTGGTTCCTCTCGACACGGAGGAGCAGCGGCTCTACTCTGATCTCCTCCCGGATGACCAAGCTCCTCACCCTATCTCTAAGGGAGAGCCCGGCCACCCTGTAGAGGAAACTCATTTCAGCTGCCTGCACACAAGCTCATTCTTTTGGTCACTACCCACAGTTCATAACCATAGTTGAGGATAGAGAAATAGATTGACTGGTAAATCGAGAGCTTCTGGCTCAGCACCTTCTTCACCACAACAGACCGGCACAGAATCCGCATTACTGCAGACGCCGCACCAATTCGCCTGTCAATCTTACACTCCATCCTTACTTCACCTGTGAACAAAACCCAGAGATATTTAAACTCCTCTACTTGGGGCAGGACCTTACTCTCGACACAGAGGACAATCCACCCTATTCCGACTTCATACTTCCATGTGTCTTTTACATTGCCATAGTGTGCATTCACCAGAGGGCAGTACTAAGTTCAGGTTCTCTGTGTGTTTTTAGTGGTACTTTATAGCCATGAAGTTGTTTACGACCATCCAAAAACACCAGAAGAAGCAGTACAATGTATATTTTTTGCTGTTCTTAGCTTCTTCTGACTCTTTTTCTGGAACTTTTTATTTGGCCATTTCTTCTCCTTGTTTTTCTTCTTTTTCTCTGGTTTATTTCTTTCACCACTTGCATGTTGGCTATATAACTCATTACTGCCCCCACGATTTCCAGTGGAATTGCTCCGTCATCTGCGTTGACTAACGCAACCTGAAAGGACTCTGAAAACGCATCAGATTACGCACGTAACCAACGCAGAAGACGAAATAAATACCCTGTCTGTCTGCATATCTGTCTTCTGTGTCAAGCATAAAAGGACATAAAATGTTAAAGTTAATGACAACACAATTTTTAAAAAGTGGCTTGTTTGCATCAGGAAACATCTTCTCTCTAAAAGGAACATTGTACCACAGCTTAACCAAGGAAAGTTTGTATAAACTAGTGATTTGTATCAACAGAAGGAGGTTCAGTGTCTTTACAGAAACACTGCAACATTAGATAAAAAAAGAAACATAAATGACAATGAAAAACAAAAGAGAAAGAGAAAAAGAAAGAATATTTGATTAAAAAAACTGTGACAAAAACATTAACAAGTTTAAAAAAAACAAAAAAAACCAAAAAAAACTTCAAGCTTAAATGAAGCAAAGCAGACTTGTTTTTTTCATGGAAGCTGCTCAAATGCAGCCGATATCAGGTTGGTCTTTAACCAGGAATTAAAATGAGTTCAAGCTGATCTGAGGCTTAGGTTTACAAAGCTTCATCTGAACGAACCACTACACGTCCAGAAGTATATGCTCTGTGCAGCGAAAACCAATGTGATGTTTTTCTTCAATGCACTTCATCCCATCAGGTGAAAACCAGACACTTTATACAGCCTTGTTATACCGTGTTATACCTTGTAATACTTTTGCGTTATCACTTAGTTTTTATTAAACGAAGACACAGCATCATATGCCATGTTGTTCATTTGAGGTTCTGTTCATGTGATTTTATAACCAGGTAAGGATCAGATGATTTACTTTAACATGTTCTGATACAAACATATTCAAATTGAAAGAGGATATATTTTCTCTTCCATGACTTTATTATCTGTTTGAGATGGCTAATCAACTAATCAATGTATGTCAGTAATGATTCCCATTTTTAATTCCCGTAACTGAAACTTGCTGTCAGCCAGCAGCAATTGTAGTTTCGTAGTAGCATAGCGTAAACAGATGCATTGTATTGGAGGGCGTAAACTTGGTTGCAGTGTGTGAATGGTAGGTGTGTAAACAGGGTGTGCAGGAGAGAGCTATGCTGTGAATGAGAAGAGGCATTTACAATCATATTTTCACACATTCACAGCTACTCTCCAATGCTGCGCAGAAAAATCTATAATACCATAAAAGATTTACTATTAAACTTAATTCCCTTTTGGAACAGTAAATGCTCACGATAAAACAGCGAATAACTATTTCTTGTATATATCTGTGTTTTCTTTTTGGGCACAGACATAAATGTATTGTTTTGTTTTTTTTTTCATTGACAAATTTTTTGAGTTTTTTCAGATGTGAATTTGGGAACAGTCCACATGCGGTCCAGGCAGCAGTTCATGACATGAGACACCACAGAAAATATGAGTTCAGCAACACAAATCTATGGGAAGAAAACTGAGAACCCTCCCATACATGTCCTCCCTGATAAGGACCAAAACTGTCTTCCAGAATGGGGTGTGGCGGACAAGACAGGACCAGCCTCCACTTCTGACTGCCGTCACACCTCTGGCTGTTGCCAGACATTTTAATCACATGTCTCTCCTTCAGTCAGCGTTATAGTTCAGAAAGCAAACAGTTGCATGTGTCTGTTACAAACAAACAGTAGTTGCATGTTGTTTAATTGAAATAAAGAATATTTGGTCATGAACACAGCAGTTTGGGGAGAGATATTTTATTTATCTTGGCGACTGTTATGTTAACTTTTTGTACCGTCTTTGCATTATAGAGAAAATCACACCAAAACGAGTGTATTTAAACAAGGTTTTTTTATTGGTTGGTATACCTGCCAAGCTGATTCAGTAGCAGTAGTGTGTTTATCCTCAGCGCTCTGAGGGCTAAGTCCATTACACCGCAACCTCTCTGAACAAGTCTGTGAAATGACAACATAAAGGAATGGCACTGCAGTATGGACAATTTCTGATACCGTGATGAGATTAGTTCAGTGTTTTTGATTAGACCACTAATATCTACCCCATATATCAGGAACGATCTGGGGCTTTCACACACACACGGTTCTGGCTCCGGTATCAGCATCGGCATTGGCATCGGCATCGGCATCGGCTTCGGCTTCGGCTTCGGCATCTGCACTGTCATCACCATCACCATTGGCATCAACATCACCATTGCCATTTTCATCGCCATTGACTTCGCCATTGACTTCAGCTTCGGTATCGGCACTGGCACCACCATCCCCATCACCATTGGCATTGGTATCACTATCACCATCACCAGCACCAGCACCGTCGCCATCACCATCACCATTGCAATCGCCGTCACCATCACCATCACCATTGGCATCAACATCACCATTGGCATCAACATCACCATTGGCATTTTCATCGCCATTGACTTTCCCATTGACTTCGGCTTCGGTATTGGCACTGGCACCACCATCGCCATCACCTGCGTTCACACCAGTTTAATCATAACCAAACGGGTTAGACTCTACTGCGCAAAAGTAAAAAATAAACATCTTGGAGATTTTGTCAACAAAGTTGATGGTTAAGTAGTCAGGCTCCATTATAACCACCAGTTTCCCAACATAAACAATATATTCTACTGAGTGAATTTTGTAAGATGATGGGATGTCAGCCTGAGCTTACATAAATCACCTACCTAAATTTAAGCTAGTTGCCCCACAACAGTGGGGTCCAAAGTCAGTCCTCGAGGGCCACTACCCTGCAGGTTTTTGATGTGTCCTTGTTCCAACACACTTGGCTTTCATTAAATGGATCCAACAACCAATGAAGTTCTAGACAATGACTGCTGAATTTGAGTCAGGTGTGTTGGAACAGGGATGCGTGGAAAACCTACAGGACATCAGACCTCAAGGACCGACTTTGGACACCTCTGCCCTACAACATAAAGCAGCAACATTTAGGATTTACTCTTTATGAATGATTCCAGTGTTTATCAACCTACATTATGTGATCTGTGCTTTAGGGCCCATTCTCACCAGAATGGTCCACTGGACTCGGTATGATTTGGGGGTTGCAGCATTGTTAGGGTACAGGTCTCCATTCACACTGTACTACTCAAACAAATCTGACCTTTTGAATAACTTCTTCCACTCCTTAGCCCCCCCCACCCCCCCCACCTATCAAGAATTACTGATAGAGAAGACGAGACACACAACTAAGCAGAAAGCAGGTTTATTGACAAGTTAATGCAAGACAACTTCTGTTTCCACAACATCAGATTAAAACTTGGAGTTGCATCAGATCCTAGCAGTCTTGGGTAGACCATGTTTCCATCAAAACGTTTTCTGCATTCTTCCACATCTGACAAAGAGGAATTTCTCCCAACCACAGGTTTCTGTCATTCTCCATGTGCATGTTTTGGTTGAATTTACCCACAATGCACTTTGTCGAAGCCACAATGAGTTATAGTCCACTTGTGTTTTGTTCACTGCAATTATACGAAGATCTACATTTGTAGGCTGACCGCAGTTCTTCTCTGTGATCTACATCAGTTTGTTTGCTCATTCACACCTCCCCAAACAAAGCAGACTTTCCGAGCAAACAAAGATGAACTCATAACACCATGTCCAGCTCCATTCTATCCCAAGTCTGTTTTACTGATAAGGTACTCCCTCCACTTTTTGAACAGCCTCCTGACTGCCTTTTCTTCTGTTTTTTTTGTTGTTGTTTTTTTTAACTTTATTTATTCTGTCTGTCCATCTGTCTGTCTGTCTGTGAGCTGTCGCTGCCTTCTGGATCAGTAAAACCAATCAGTTTTTGTTGATGACTGGTTTGTTGTCAGCTTTCAAACCTGTGTGTGAGATGTTACAGTCTGTAAATGTGTTTCTGGGAAGGATAAAATGAGTTGCGCTTGTTTCACAAGGAGAAGTTCTGAAAATCCTGGGGTATATTCAGCCATTACAGAATCTCAGTGAACTTTTGGAGCCGTAACACACTGAAGCAAATGCTTGCCCATTGCTGCACAACCACATGGTGAGCTAACTCCTTAGGTCTGGGCTCAAGGGTCCAAGCAGCAATTTTCTCCACATGGAGGAGATGGTCTGTAATAGTGCTTCCCAAACCATTTTCCTTGAGGACCACTTTAATGGAACTGTCTAGAAACTGTCACACCCCTCATACAATCACCAACATTGTATATTTTACAAAAGAGTTTTTTTCCGAGCACCTCTAAGAGACAACTTCTTCAGAGCGTGATGAACAAACATGATGGCTTATCGGGAAAATGACTGAGGTTTGAGGTAAAGTGGCTAAAAGCCCTTTATGCTGTGTTAGTTTGTAGTTGGTGTTGTCCTTCAGTCCCCCCCCCCAACACCCACACACATTGCATACTCAATTGTTAATGTTGTTGGAGCTGAAATAGCTCCATACATGACTGTGTTTGCATTCAGACATCATTTCCAACTGGTTTAACTGGACTGAGTGAGTAGAACTCTTCTTTGCTGTTCCAGACACCACTACCAGCCCATATAAGCTAATGCTAAAACGTATTATATATGTGTATATATATATATATATATATATATATATATATATATATATATATATATATATATATATATATATATATATATATATATATATACTATATATTTATGTTTGTGTGTGTATATTGTATTTGTATGTATATATGTAGTTCTATTTCTATTGAAACACATGAAAGAACTGCGTGTTTGGGTGCGTGAGTGTGTCTGTGTGTGTGTGTGTGGGAGAAGCCCTTGAAATAGCACAGAGGTCCTCTTGGCTTGATGATCTGTTGTCTGGCTCACAGATTGTCTATCAGAAAGATACCAGAGTGTGTCATTGTGCACCTGAGTGAGACTCTTTCATTGTTTGAGACAAACAGACATGTCTGAATGCACAAGAGATGAGATGTTGCTGTCTTCCTATTAAGCTGTACCACCCGTCACACACCCTGAGACCACAAGTCTCTGAGCACACTTACACCAAAGTCGGTGCATTAACAGTCATAGTCTCCTGTGGGTCAGGGCATGTAGACACAGACACATGGACACAAGCTTCCCTCCACCTGTCTGTTGAGGCCCCGCACTGTAAACAGGCTGAAATGTTCTTCAATGGTGGCGGGCAGCCTGCTCTTTGTGGCCGATGACACTGGTGAAACGTAAAGCTCTCTGGTATTGTCCAGCACACTGCTGCTCTTTAGCAGTGCAATCACCAGTGAAATGGCAATGGGCCACTGGGATGAAAACACAGATCAGCAACTGGTCAGCAAATCACAGCTGAAAGCCCTTAAATGGTGGATTTGCAGAGTAAGCAAGACGAGGTCGTGGGGCCTTTGTGAAGCTCGTTTGTGCTTGCAGAGCTAGAAGGAGGGATTTTTCATAACCATTTAGACGGCTTAAACTCATACCTTGTCATTTTGGAGCAACATAACTTTAACATTTAACATCTTTTGCACAGAGACAGACAACTTATCAAACTTTACTGCAATACTGAGGGCACATCTTTATCTTTTTTAACACAAGTCCTCATCAGTATTATAATTTGACAAAAGAGAAATGTGAGGTGAACTTAGTATCTTCGCTGTGGCCTGCTGGGGCAGCAGTACATCCAAAAGGGACATCTCTCGGATTGACAAACTGATCCGCAAAGCTGGACAGGTGGTTGGCTGTCAACTGGAGACATTTGTGACAGTGAGGGACAGGGGGACTCTGGACAAACTGCTCTCTATTATGGACAATCCTGCTCATCCACTCCACCGGACTGTAGAGGGGCAAAGGAGCTCCTTCTCCAATAGACTTTTACAGCTGCGCTGTCACAGTGAGCGCTACAAGAACACATTCTTACCATTCTCTATTCAGATGTACAATAACTCCCCACTTTGTGACAGATAACTAACATTCATTTCAAAGCCCCTGTGTAAACTGGCACTGCATTTAGTCACATGTTGTATATATTGTAAATTTCTAAATTTCCATATTCTATATTGCCAATTTTACTTTAGATAGTTTTATTTATCTTTTATCTTTGTAAAAGTGTACATATTCCAGATTGCTTTATGGATAGTACCTATTCTATTCTATTTTATTATTATTATTTACTTTTTTTTTTTTTTCTTACCTACTATTGCTGTTCTGAGCTACTGTGACAACAGAATTTCCCTTGTGGATGAATAAAGTCTGTCTAAGTCTAAGTCTAAGTATCATTTCAGGAAGTATTTTCTAGTTAATAGGAAGTCAGTTTTGCTTCACAGCAAGATCATATTTTAATATTTATTGAATTCTGTTTTGAATACAAAAGCTAATTTAAGAGATGAGGACAAACGAATGAATGATCCTTGTGAAATATCAGCTGTGCATCTTTGTAAGAGGCCCAAACAAATGTAATCTTGATAATTCATCATTTTATTTTGTTATTTTATATAATAGCTATGCATTTAAAAGCCTCCTGTTTTCCATTTTAAAAAGTATAAATTAACATCTTCACACATAAAGAAACCTTTTTTCTCTCTGTGCCCTGGTGTTTAACATGACTGTGTGTGAGAAACTATGATGTGATGGTGGAAGTTCACCTCGATGCTCCATCTAGTGGCGGGTCCGGGTCACAGCTTTGTGCTCCTCTTCATCATAAATTACTATAAATACATATTGTATCTTTTCCAGAGGAACTTCTGCTGAACAACAGAATAACAATTCATTCTCACATATTATGTTAACCGTGTGTGTGCAACCTAAGTGCACCTGATGCGACGCAACTTGAACAGAATCACCTGTGATGAAGCGCTAAACAAAAAACTGTCTTTTATCCAAAGAACAGCTCAAGCTTGTTGGAGCTGTGCTGGTTTTTACAGTCAACAGCAATGTATCTGAATACAGCCTCACACTTTACACACATTTCATGACAGGTTTCACCATTGATGGGAGGTCATGCTTGTTTTAAAGGTAGAGTATGTAAGATTTTCAATATTTAAAAAAAAAAAAAACTAAAAAAAAAACCTAAAAAAATAACTACAATCATAATTAGATAGTTTGTTTTAAACATGTAGGTTCCAGTCTGTCCATATTTGATGTGTTTATTAAATTACAAGCTTAATTAATGACAAAGACCCTTCTTAGATGTTTGCCTACCAGTAAAAAATGTACATTTTGTCTTTTTTCATTAATTAAACTTGTAATTTAAGCTAATTTATTTTGAAAATATTGAAAATCTTACATACTCCACCTTTAAAGGTCCAGTTCTTCTGGCTCAAATCCTTCATCCAACATCACTTGGAGCCTTCTGTTTTAGTCTTTAGGCTTGTCATTGATCCTGCTCTGATGGATATTTTCATTTGATGCATTCTCCATTCTCTATTAGGATTGAGATGCAGCTCATTTATTTCATTTTCCCAACATCCTTCCATGTAAACCCAGCTGCCTTGTTGCTCTCCTTGTTTGTCACCCGTCTTATGCCTGAACTGTATCACGACACTTTCTGTCCTCAGAGCACCTGGCCTCCCTCCTTCTTTTCCATTGCGGTGTGATCCCAGCCTATCACATGTGGTTAGTGGAAGTACAAAGAATCAGCTTATAAAGTCAGCTGTATTGCAATGAAACTGCTTTTTCATCTTTATTGTGTGTAATTTCATGCAAAAACATACTGTTCATATGAAATATATAAATATCTAAAAGTAAGAAACAATTCGAAAAAGCCATTTGCTTATCAGATGTCTTTCTTACGCAAGTATTCACACACAACAAGCCGAGTGTTTCTTTGTTAATTCTTGTCCTTGAAGTTCACATGAACTCAACAAGTGAAATTGTAACTAATCAGATTTCTTTTTTTTTCTTTTGTGCAAGTTTACACCGAAGGAAGTCGTTTTCTTCCTATGAAGTCATTTTCCCTGGACTACCTAAAACACTCTGGACTTGATGACATCACCATGAAACACATTTGCATCATCATGCCACCCAAATGAATAGTTTGGCATGCCAAGAGATGATGGTACGTTCTAGTTGTCTTGTTATTTTGAGCGGCTGAAAGCAGGCAGAAATCATGACAAAGTAGTTGGCATTCAACTTGGAAAAAATGGACGCCTCAAAACCAGCCAGTTTGCGAGCATCTACAAAGACTATATAAAAGAAAAAAACCGCAAAACTGCGACATGTGAACGGCAGCCTTGTGTTTAAAAAAAAAAAAAAAAAAAAAAAAAAAGTACATACTGTCTCAATTTTTACTAACAATAACAACAACTCTGCCGTTTCTGCTAGAAACTTAAAGGACACACACACAAAAAAAACCCAAACATGCAGGATTTCTAATAAAGATAACAATGAACTGGGCAGAGCTACTGGGAATCCTCTAAAACTAATGAGTTTCCAGCTCAGAATTCTGAGATTGCTTTTTCATTTCCAGCAAAAAAAATCTCCAGGTTTGTAGTTCTGAGGAAAACTAGAATTTACGATTAATGAGCTGCTGACCTACAGATCAGCTGACCAATCAGAGCAGGCTGGACCCAGTGGGCGGTGCCTTAAAGAGACGGGAGCAAAGATGTAGTGGAACAACAACAACAACAACAAAAGTCTTAAAGAGCAACTAAGCAGGGGTAGGAAAGTTCAGTCCTCAAGACCTGCAGCCCTGCAAGTTTTTAGATATTTCCCCATTTTACCACATTCGATTCAGATAAATTAGTCACTTTGCAGAATTCAACAAGCTGTTGAATCATTTCATTTGAGTCAGGTGTGGTCCAGCAGGGAAACATCTGTAACCTACAGGACTGCGCTAGGACTCAACTCTGTACTAAACCAGTGTTTTTCAACCTTTTTTTGAGCCAAGGCACACTTTTTTTTTCACTAAAAAATCACAAGGCACACCACAAACCAAACTGTTTTTTTTTTTTTTTTTTTTTAAAATCCATATTATTAATATAAAGTCCATCTCATCCAATCCTCTTGAATACAAATCAGATGAACACAAGAGGAAGGAATTTTATTTATATCTTTCACTGGGGCCTGCTTGGATGAACAGAGAGCTGCTTTTTAAACCAATTCAGTGAAACTGAGTCATTTCTCGTGGCACACCTGTGTGCTACGGCACAGTGGTTAAAAAACACTGTACTAAACCACTGTATATATACATACATATATATATATATATATATATATATATATATATATATATATATATATGTATATATATATATATATATATATATGTATGTATATATATATATATATATATATAAACACAAAAATGCCACCTCCTTCTTTGGAAAAACCTATAAACTACAAAGCTATTTTAAGTATTCATCGTGCCTCAGCAATGCTGTTGCTTCTGTTGCAACCGTTTCTTATGTTTGTGACAGAATGCCTGCACAGCGAGTTCAACCATGATAGTAACATGTACTGTCTTGCAAAGTATGTTTATCAAAACCCCTTTAAGCAATAGTTGCCTTGAACCAACACACTTGTATATTCAACCATACGCAACGTGGAAAACCCAACAGACAGAGTGCTTACTGGACTGGGAAAGGCGGAGGTACGCCTGTAAACGCTTTTAAACTACTTATACAAGAGGCTGAATTTTGACCCTTTGTTCGTGGCCATCCATGAACTCCATAAGTGAAGTGAATACACCGAATTGAGACAATAACATCAACAATGTGCCCATGTTTGGTTGGTAAAACCATCTCCTTAAGCTGCCGCTTAACTTGTAGTTTGCTTTAGGAGCAATAAACATTTAACCCATTAAAACCTATTTGATTCATATAGCTTCTATTGCATTGCTATTGCATCAGGTTTGGTAGAAACTTAGCTAAAACCCTTCTGCATGCAGTCTGAATCTTGTCCTCCTGTTGCACTCTTATGGTCCTGACATTTCACACAGTGAAAAACTGTAAATGCATGCAAATTATTTTACTTTATTGCATTTTGCTAAATGATCAAAGACTTCAGAATAAAATAATTAGAAAGTTCTGTCCATTATTTCCCGGGTTAGACATTAAGAGGTTAACCAAACAGGATTGGGGATAGATAAGAAGAGTAGCTCTTTGGAAAACTTTGCTTTTATTTTATCAGACAGATCAGAGGTTGCGTATCTGACAGGACATTTTTGCGTTAAAAAAAAGCTGAGTGAGTAAGAAATCCAGCTACAGTGTCTCAGATGATAGTCTGGATAACGCGAGGAATGCCGATCTGTTGTGCTTTCAGGGAAAGACAAGTTTCTCCTCTTAAAACTGGACTTTCTGAGCAGTCAATGAAACGCTTGAAACAATGATCTTTAACTTTTACAGTATTTCAACAGGAAGTAAAATCTGTTAGAGAAAAACCACCAGGTGGGAAAAAGGAGAGAAAGGTTTTCTACATGGTCTTTGAGCTAGTTTTTCTGGATCACTCTGAAACCGGATGTTCCTGATTATTAATCTGATGAAGGTGAAAGAAGGTGGTCATAAAAACTAGCTTTTTATGCAAATTAAAAGAATTCCAAAGTTTCTTTAATACCAAAGTAAATACGTTGCTTGACCGTGTTGGTGCTTCAGGAATTTCGCCCAATAATAATGATTTTTATTTCTAAAACACTTCAGGTGCTGTAAAACACAGAATAATGAAATGGTAGAAAATTTTTTTAAATCACGTGACAAAAAACAGTTCAGATCAGATCAATTAAAACCAGGTAAAATGGGTTGAATAAGATACCATAGTCATAATAAATCGAAGCAGTAAAGCGGTGGGTTTTCTTCTGGAAAACGTTGCACAAAGGCCTCCTCAGTTCTCCTTGCTGACAAGTTTAAGGGAATATTCACACATTAAAAGTCATTAAGGTAACTGAAACTACCCATAATTTCATTAAATGAAAAATACTTTATCAATCGCCTGAGGAGAAATAACAATTCCTTAATACGCTTTCATTTATTCTGTTTTTTTCTTTTCTGTAGAGAAATAATTCTCCTCCGTCACTCTGCTCTGGAGGGGGATGGATGTTGGCAGGAATTACTTCCTGTATCTTTCTTTCTTGCAGAAAAGGAAGAATTTAAAGAAGCTTTTAAATGTATTGCAAGGTGACCACAAATAAATTGTATTATTATCATGTTTCTAGATCCTCTGGCTTCCTCAGACTGTCCATGAACATAATTGTTTGATTAGTTAGTGTTCATAAATTCTACTTAAGAGTGAATACGGGTTGCTTTTCTCTCTGTGTTGGCCCAACAATGGATGGACAGCCCATCCTGTAGCCTGCCTCTCAGTGTGACAGGCTCCAGCCCTGCATTGAAATAAGAGAGTATGTGATCTATCCCCGTCCCACATGGAATAAATTATGTCTCTCCCAAGAAAAAGTCCTGGTTTTTTTTTTGTTGTTTTTTTTTACCAGAAAATGACCTATATTTGCCATATTCCATTGATGACGTGTTTGTTCATACATGAATCATGTGAGATTGTCCTTATCCACTATGAAACACAAACCTTTCCTCCAAGCTAAACGAATAAAATTACTGAAATATTCTGAAGGAAACAAATAAATTAGAAAAGTTGAAATAAAAGTGATGTGTCTCTATAGCGCCCTCTAGAGGTCACATCTATCTGTAGCAAGGTGAGACCTTCTACCTGCTGTTGCTCTGATTTCTGCTTAACAGTGTTATGTTACCAGTCAAAAGTTTGGACACACTCTCCCATTAGATTTGAGGAAAGTGTGTCCAGTTTTTTTTTTAAATTTTACTGGTTGTGCAGATAAGCAGCTTAACAAACAGACAAAGAGAAAATGAAAATAACCATAGTTGCAGGTGAATATTAAACGCCACAGCAGGCCGACACACTGCTGATGTGTTGAGTTAGAGAAGTTCAATGATCAAATATTAGTGTGATAAGCGGAACCCTGAGCTTGTCCAGACATCCATTTTTCCTTTTGGGGGCTAAAAAAGAAATAAACAAACAAAAAAAAAAAAAAAGAAAAGAGAAAAAGGAAACAAATTAAACTAATGATTGTTGCTTTTGTAACCAGTGTGCCTCTCTGAGTTTATAAAAGGCAGTAAGTGTGAGAGGGTAGCTGGGGTTTTTAGAGGCTGCCAGTGAGGTGAGCCTGGTGTGGAGAGTGAGCTTGTGTGGCCACAAGAGTTTAAAGAAACTGCATCGACTTGTTTGTGGCCTTGTTATGTTGGTTTAAGTTTTAGTTTTGTTGTAGATAGTCTTAGGCCTCAAAGGGCATAAGGAGTTGTACTGGTCTGCTGTGAGGTGGACTAATTATTCTTGTTTGTTTATTTTTCTTTTCTTTTCTTTTCTTTTCTTTTCTTTTCTTTTCTTTTCTTTTCTTTTCTTTTCTTTTCTTTTCTTTTCTTTTCTTTTCTTTTCTTTTCTGGGTTCATTTGGATTACTCCCCCCACCTGGTGGTCATGTAGACTTTGATTTCCTGGGCCTCTGAACCCTGACTTCTGAAGGTTGGTATTCACGAGTGAGACTTGCAGTGATATTTGATTGGTGTGCTTTATTGTGCCACTTTTGGGTTGTTCCTCAGGGTTCTGGGTATGCTGGGTCATTTGGGAGTGTATGACCAGTCTGGGTTAAACTGAGGTGGGAATTTACTGAAGTTTATGCTAATAAAATTGTTTGCCTGTTTAAATACTGAGTTCTTTGTTTATTGGTAGAGTTTCTTTGGTAACGTTATCTCAGCTGTCCTAAACTGATAATGACTTTCCAGTTCACAGTTTCGCCCAAGAGGCTGAAGTTAGCTTATGATTCGTTGCTTCGCCATATCTGTAAAGGGTGATTCCACTGAAATTTTTGGGAAACTAGACTACGTTAGACCAGGTCCTCTTAACCCTTTCATGCATAGTAGCCATATAGTGGACACCTATTTACAAGCTTTTTATTCTTGCGTATTCATGAATGAGGATGGTATTTTTGTAAATAAACCACTCCAGTGGATGTTAGTGAGACATTCAATACGTTTCCACTCACTGGAGAATAAATAAATGATATGATTGAACATAGTGTAATTACACAAGTTTGCCTTTGTGATAAATAGGAAAAGAAAATGATACAGCTATCTTTTATACAATATTTACATAATTATGATAAATATTATTTTATAAACATTTTATAGAATATATTAAAATAAATAATAAATTGTGAAAAATCCTAAATATCACCAATAAATAAAGAGTATAATTGCATATGTCTGTAGAGGTAAAATACTGTATTTAAAATAAATGTTGCTTTTTCCTTTTTTTTAATTTAGTTATTTTATTTATTTATTTTTATTTTTATTAATTCATGCATGAAAAGGGTTTTAAAAAAAAAAAAACTACAAAACTAAACTCATCAAACCTGGACTGAAAAGATTCCCAGGGATGAATGTGAAAATTCCTGCTCAATTTTGATGATAGAAATTGATTGATTCATTGCAGCAACAATTCATTAGGCAGTGAAAGAGTCCTGAGATTGTTTACCATTGAATGACAATAAATATTTGTTTTACTCAGAGTAATTTAAAGTCATCATTAATTTTATTAATTTAGTTATTTTTCTCTTGCTGTAGGACAAAACAGCTGAGGCTGTAAAAAAAAAAAAAAAAGGAGAAAAGAACAAAACGAAATAAAGAATTTGTCAAATTCATTAATGATGGCAAAGGTGGAGAGGAAAGGTTGAGCATGTATTTTACTGAATCTGGATTCCGTAAGGCCTGCGATGGACTGGTGAGCTGTCCATGGTGTACCCTGCCTTTTGCCCAATGACTGCTGGGATAGGCTCCAGCTTCCCTGCAACCCTTCATCGGATTAAGTGGTTAGGAAAATGAATGAATCAATAGATTCTAGTAGGACTGGCAAACTGTCCAGGATTCACCTGCTTTCCAACATTTAGCTTGCCCTGTGATCTGACAGTCTGTGGTTCGAGTCCTGCTCCTCTACGCTGCTGCAGCCCCGAGGGGACACTATTGTTCTCTGAGGGCCGGTCCCAAGCTTGGATAAATGCAGAGGGTTGTTGGAACCCCTTGCATCAGGAAGAAAATACTATTAACCTGGGGGGAAGGAGGGTCTGGTAAAAACACAGAAGAGAGGTCGCAAACAGGAGAGGAAGAGCAGGGTCTACAATAATGGCACACAATAATGGAAAGTTAGTTAACATGAATAAACTTTAAAGTAGGCTAATCAGAAGGAAGTACTGTCAGAAACATTGGTCAAATTCTCTAGAATAAGGAATCTGAATTGATGTATGTCTAATACAGGCAGCAATACAAGCATTGCAGATACAGAAGAGCATGACATGGACTGAGACAATGCAGCTGGGAAACAGAGAAAAACTGACTAATGATAGAAAGAAGAGCATGAAAACAGAATTAAAAAATGTTTATAAATAAATAATAATACTTTGATCTAGTGTTTTTGTCAGTGAGAAGTAGGACCTTTCAGTAAAAATAAAGCTTTTTATAGAGAAACAGGCCTTCTTTAAACACAAAGGAAAAGAAAAAAGCAAGGTTTTGTGGAGGAGATTTAATTCTTTTATTTAATTTCTTATTTTTTCTTCTCTCTTTCAGACAATTTCTCATTTAAACATTTCAACTTATTCAAACTCAGCAAACAGCCCACGGGAAACCCATATTTCTGAGTCCAGAGCGCCACACACTCCACATGCTCATAGCCATGTTTCTCTCTCACACGATCCACAATGAAACTCAGGAACAGACACAGGAGAATTTATCAGATTTCCAGATGGGTCAGTGCACACACTCTTATTAAACTGTAATAACAGAGTCGGATTACTGCCCCAACCAGTTAGAGCCTTATTCTGATCACTTTCAGAAACCAAAACTTCCACCCAGAGATGGTGGACCTTCCAGATGCCTTTCAGACCAAATGTGTACAGAATGACATTTCTCACCAGATCAGATTCTATAAGGTTGATTTGGATTCCAGCGAAAGCAACCATGAACCAGTCCTCTCATCTCTGAGTCCATGAGGTTGGAGGCTGGAGTCTACTTTCACGATGATCAGTCACTTCGTCTGGGCGGTCAAACGAGGAATCCCATTCCTGACACATGATTGTTCTGGGGGAAAAAGAAGTTAATCATGAGTCTCAATGAGAAAATTCAGACTGAACTTTATTAAGACTGATGCATACGGAGAGCTGTCACACAGATCCACAAGGACTCTGCTCACAGATGTGTTTTCCTTACAGAGGTCTTTTGCATACTTACAGGCACAAACAAAGGTTCACTATAGTTTGGTGTCTTTGGTGAACTGTCTGCCTTGTTTAACTTATTGTGCTGAGGTTTGGGGCAATACATATAAAAATTCTCTTTACTCTTTGGTTATTTTACACATAAAAAGAGTAATATGAATGATTCATCATGTTAAATGTCTGGAACATACTACTGCATTAATTTTTAAATAAAAAATATTAAAGATTATGGATATTGTTGAATTTCAAACAGCACAAATATTGTACAAAGCAAATAACTTATTACCATTTAGCATGCAAACACTGTTCTGGGAAAACAAGGAGGTTTATAATCTCAGGGGAAAATTGAACACACAGGGTGAGGACAACACTGAGGGGATGCTGTGTTTCGGTACGAGGGGTAAAGTTATGGAATGGATTAGAACAAGGGTTGAAGCAGTGTCCAAATATAATACAATTTAAAAAACTGTATAAAAACATAATATTTGCAGGTAGATGGCAGCAGAAGAGAGTTAATATTCAACAAGGGTCACTGATGATGCTGGATATATTTTTGTTGTTGTTGTTTGTTTATTTGTCTTTTTCTTTATGTAAATATGTAAAGAACAGTTAAAAGTTCTGAAATATTATTTAACATTTGTAAGTATGTACATATGAACACGCAGTAAACACTGATGGCAAAGGGGTGGGGTTTATTAAGTTTTTTTTTTTTTTACTTCTGCCCACTCCTTTTTGAGTATATCTGGTTTTGTTGTTTCTTTCTTTCTTTCTTTTTTTTTTTTTAAGTTACTTTAGTTTTTTTGTATGTTTTATTTTATTTTATTGGACATATCAAAATAAACTTTCCAAACCATAAGTTGTGAATTGATCAAGTACAAACAATAAAAAATAAAATAAAATAATTAAATTTCCTCCACAGTTTGAAAGTTCACACACTATGTAATTTCACAACCTTCTCTCTCTCTCTCTCTCTTCATATTAACATTATGATCCATTTTATCTTTCTATAAAAGATCAGTGAAAAGAGAATACCTCATTTGGGTGAAGTTTGTGCAACAAATATTTCCATATAGGAAGGATTTTGACAAATGAAGTAAAGGTTTCAAAAACCAGAAACAATGTTTTCGTGAATCTGCACATTGTGAAGAATATTTCAGTCCAGGTTTGAAGAGTCAAAGTAGTTTCATTTTTTATGAGGAACTGGTCAATTATAACAAGTTTCCCAAAAATTCAGTGGAATCGCCCTTTTACAGAGAAGGCGAAGCGGAAGCTCCGAATCGGAAGCTAACTTCAGTCTCGTGTATTTCCCAGAAAAACTTTGTCAACTCGCACGAGCGTGTTTAAACTCATTTAGAGCCAGAGGGCGGCGACAACTCATCATTCAACAATCGACATAAACAATCTAGTTTCCTGGTGGTTTCTTAATCTCTCCACTTAAAATGGCTTTAAGCGGTAAAACTGCGCTGGTGACCGGAGCAGCGATGGGAATAGGAAAAGCAATAACAGAGATTCTTCTGCAAAACGGCGCCAAGGTAAAGTTCCGCCTCAGCCCAGATGTTTGGGTCAAACATCTGTCCTGGCTCTGAAATAAGGGGTCAAGTTGAGTTAAACTCAAACAAATAGTTGTTTAGATCTCTGTACTTGATATGACTCGTGTACTTTTGTCTGGTCTGCTTCACATGTTAGACTAGTTAATGGCTGTTAACCAACAAGAAGTTTGCAAATAACTAACAGGCTACATTACGCAATACTAAGCCACTGAAAAATACTGAGGATTTAAAAAAAAGAAAAGGCGTTGCAAAGTCCACTGTTCTGAAACTAAAAGTTACTTTTCTAAGAGTAAAGGTGAAAACCCCATAAAAAAAAACTCCCATAAGGTCACTTAAACATTTGCAACAATGTGACGGGTTTGACATGTTTCACCTGGCATGCTTTCTGTACAGTGGCTTTTATATATGTCATTATAATTTTTGCACACCCTTTTAATTATGTCTTAATTCAGTGGTTACCAAACTGGGGGACGGACCCCCCAGTGGTGGGCCCAGATTTATCCCTAAAACTAGGCTCAATAAAACTTGGGAGTTTTTACACTGGATGAATTTGTAAACAATACTCATAGGAAATTATGATAAATCAGCAAGAGAGAATTCAAGTAACCAGCCACTAAAACTAAAGAGGCATTTCTTACTATGTTTCTTTGTTTCATGTGAGGAGAGGGGGGTATAAGATTGGCACTGACTATAAAGGCCCTCTTCTAGCTGTATAGACCGAGCATATAGTTGATGCATTCAAACTCTATGGCTTGTTTCTATGTTCTTTACTAAATCTTTTCAGCGTTACAGGAAAGAGAAAAAGGATATACAAAAAAATAAAGGTACTCCTTATGATTAAATACACTTAAACATGGTCAAAGACTAGTGTGCTCTCTAGGCTCCACAGCAAGAATTAACAGAAAAGAGAAACTTAAGCTTCAGTGATGACTTGTTTAAAAAGAACCAATCAAAAGCTGGAGCTCAGAGCGGCCTTAATTGTCCTCAATTAAGCTTGTTAAGCCCAAAACTTTCTCATAATAAACAACTGAATATTTTACCAACAATATGAACTAAATGGCTCTAACAGGGTCTTGACTGTCGATGAAAAGGGGGCCGTGGAGAAAAGGCTTGGAAACCACCATCTTAATGTGACTTTAATTGTTTCATTGTGTATTAGTCTCTGTATTCTTTCTGTCGGCAAAGCAAACTGAATTGCTTTCACGTATGGAACTGAAGTAAAAATGCAACAGTACCATAGACTGTATATAAAAGATGGACGTAGCCTCCGTGACGTCACACATAGGTTTCTGAAGAGCTGAATTGAAGCTTGGTGGGCTGTTCCTACCATCGCCATCTTGCAGAGGCGCGTCGTCTTGGAGGTAAGCGGGCTAAAGCTAAGTCACATTGTTAACCGGCTAAAAACTGCGGTTGTTCTACGTTCTCCTGACTTGAAGCAGGAGATTAGGTACCTGTCAATCAAAAGGACACGCCCCTAAATATGCCGAACTTCGAGATTAAATTACGTTTAAACGAGCGAGTTAGAAAAACATTCACTCCCCCCACAGTTGTCATGAAGGTAAACCTGACCTATTAAACCTAAAATGGATTTTTGAACCAGGCTGTAAACATGTTTATTTCTGCTGTGAAGTTGGTCTTTTTAACATGGGAGTCTATGGAGATTTGCTCTGTTTTGGAGCCCCTAGTGGATGAAGGGGGAACTGCAGTTTTATGCACTTCCGCATAGGCTTCACTTTTAACCGCCAGAGGTTGCCGATTGAGACAAAGCAAAAAGAACAAAAGCTGAAAAAGAAGCCAAGCGGGGATGAATACATTTGCTCACGTCTTGCCATAAAGCACCTTATCTGGTTTTTCTTTGCCTATGCAGGTGTCTCTCTTGGATGTAAATGAAAATACAGGAATGGCTCTAATGGAGACCCTGAATCAAGAGCATGGAGCAGGAAAGGCTTTGTTCCTGAAATGTGATGTTCAATCTGAGGAGCAGATTAAAGGTAACACACACACATTTGACGCACAGATTGTCTTTTGTTGATTATGATGCTAATATGCCCTACAAACCTGTAAACCTGGCTGATAAAATGGAATTGATCCATCTGATACCTGAAACAGAATAACCTGGATAAAATAAAAGCAAAATAAACTAATGGAAACCTTGGAAACTGGCCACTGTGTTCACATTGTCTTAACTCTGAGAGTTACTGGAGTTAATAACAAACAAATAAACCTCTGGTTTTAATAATTTGACTGTAAGTTTCATTTATCCAATCTCAAAAGTACACAATTTGTCTACATATTGCCCACTGACTTGCTCATGGTAATATGTGTTCAGTTTTACCATCAGAGGACACCCAGACTGGAAAGGCTGAAAACCAACTAAAACTAGCTAAGAACTGATGAAAAGCTGATTAGCAATCAGCCGTAAAAATTTCCCTAATAATAAGAAAGTCAAAAGAACAGCTCATTTTGGTCATAAAACTAAATGTTAACCCCAGTTATTTGTCCTCTCAAGCTGCCTTTCAGAAAACTGTGGAAACCTTCGGAGGAATAGATATCGTGTGCAACAATGCTGGCATCTTGAACGAGACAGACTGGGAGAAAACCGTCTCCATAAACCTTGTAAGAGCCAACACACTGCTTGTGTTTGTACATTTGCATCACCGGTGTTCTGATGACCACTTTTAACTTACCAAATACCAGTTTTCTCATTTCCTTCTTTCCTTCAGTTCCAGAAATGTGCAGAATGAGCAAACTTAATGCCAGTATACTTCCTCTGTTTGATGTCACAACATTTATGCAAGAATGACTGGCCACATGTACTCATAGGCCCAGCTCTACTAAAGGATTGCGTGTACTAAAAAAGTGTGTGAACTCACTGCACACGCAAAACAAAGAAGCACAAACTGATTTACTAACAATGTAAACTGAGGATTGCATCTTTCAAAGACACAAAATAGCGTATGTCCATCCAGTTAGTACGTCTGCCACAATGAATATGCAATATGTTCACACACTATATTGCAGGAGACATCGAAACAGACGCAGAGATCGTGTTAATGTTTATGGTATGAACAAGGAAACAATCATGAAAACATATGGCTTATCCAGCGTTGTCATTTTGAAGCTGTTGGAGGAACACACTTTAACACAACTGATTGAAATAAAAGGCTCATCAGCCGGCTGCAAAGAACTTGATGACCACAATAAACCCGCAAAACACAACTGAGCTGAGGGCTAGAAATACTGACAGAACTAAAGAAGCTGGTGGAGACGCAGGGGGCCGTGGAGCTGGCGGGGACCCCCATGGCATGGACCTGAAAGCCAATCTGGTTCCCCAGAAAGGCGACTGGACCTCCGGTTCTTCATCCAGCCCCAGCAGCATTCCCATAAGCTCGTTCCAAAGTAATGCTTGCTGGAGGTTTGTGCCCACGCCGCTTGGATGGTCTTCCTCTCCTGGCCTGTGAAGGGGGACAGCGGGAAGGCACAGGGTCAGTCTGCACACAGACTGGGGCATGTTTATCAGCCTCTCTGTGGAGAAAGTCAAAGAGAAATCACCTCTGCTGGGCCCGTAGCTGGCGGGTTCATTCTGTCATGGGGTGGCTGCTGAGGTGTGGACCCAAATGCAGACCAGAGAGGCGGGGATGCAGAATCTAGATGAAGGAACACAGGAGACATGAAGAAGCACAGGGGCTTACGGAGACTAACTCTAACACAATGAACCTGCAAAACACAACAGAGCCGAGGGCAAGAAATACTGACAGAACTTAGGACACAGGTGTAAAGAATGAACTCACGAGACCAGGTAATAAACAAGAACAAAGGCTACACAGGAAACAGGGAAAAACTACAAAATAAAACAGGAACATAGAACACATAAATCACCACATCATAACATGCTGCCACTAAAACTAAAGACGCATTTCTTAGTGTGTTGATGTGACGGGAGAGGGGGCTCGACGTTATTGTTGTTATTGGAGAAGAAGTTTGGAAACTACTGGTTAAACCAGCAGCATTAATTTTTTTTAAAAATAAAATCGCTCCAGTACAGCGTTTCTTTGTGTAGCAGTCAGATTCCTTTGCTGTACGTCATGTTTTTTCTCCAAACTCGCCATGCTGCAAACCACGTCACACGCAAAACCCACATTTAAATAGGGAATCTCAAACACGTTGGCACCTGCCACCCATTCACATCACCGTGGTTCAGCCCCAGGCGCAAAATCATGGATAGCACACACAGATTACTCCTCACAAATTGGAATCTTAGCCGATCTGACCTGGTTAGAAAGACCTTTTTTTTTTTCCATTTGTATTTTCCTTTTTGTATTTTTGCCTTTCCAATAATCACCTAAACAATCTCTGTTGTAGATGGGCGTCATCAGGGGGACTTATGTTGCTCTGGAGCACATGAACAAGCTGAAAGGAGGTCAGGGAGGAGTTATCATCAACACATCTTCTATGGCAGGTAAAGGGCCTGATTTATTCTATCACACATGCATAAATCGCTAAATGTCAGGGATTTCCATATGTTTAAAGTAATCACATTACTTTGGAGTTGAAGTACTGGGTGTTTGTTTGTGCTAAACAGAACACTAACACATTGTTTACCGTATGAATGATGCAGGCATGGTGTTCTCCTGAGATTCACACCAGTTCAAAGATCAAATGGCAACGATCCATTATGAAAACGTCGATCAAAACACAGTAATTATTTGTAAAACAGGTGGATTTGTCTGCATTTCCTTTGCTCCTCTAACAATTACCTGTTTCCTTTGGTTTGTCTTCGATGGATTCAGACTTCCATCTTCTTTCTTCCCCTTCTCTGTGAGTCTGTGTGAAAACGTTTCCTGTTCTCAGCTGACAGGAGTGGCATCCATGGTGCCTATCTGCTTCAAGGCTGGACATGTTGTCTCTTCAGAGATGCTATTCTGCATATCTTGGCTGCACCCAGTGGTCATTCGCGTTGCTGTTTTCTTTCTATCATCTCCAACCAGCCTTCCCATTCTCCTCTGACCTCTGACATCAGCTGCTACTCAGTCTATGTAAACCCGAGAGAAATTTCCAGTAGATCAGCAGTTTCTGAAATACTCACACCAACAACCGTGCAACGTTCAATTAAATCTCTGTTCTTCCTCATCGTGATGCTCTTTTTGAACTTCAGCCACTCATCTCGGCCATGTCTACAGTAATAAATTCATTGAGATGCTTTTGTGTGATTTTCTGAGTAGATATTTGTGTTAACAAGCGTTTTAACGTAGCTGATGATTGGAGATATTTGTATTTGTAATAAAGGAAAGCTGATGTCCACCCAGTGCAACAACAAACTAACTATTTAGAACTATGAAATGCTCATCCAAATGGTGAAAATCACAATTCTTACAGACTTGACCTTGTTTTCAGGCATTGGTCCTTTACCGGGCAGTCCTGTCTACACTGCCACCAAGAGCGGCGTGGTTGGCTTCACTCGAGCCTTGGCGGTAAGGAAAGGTTGCTTGTCCTTTTCCAGAATAAGTCAGATAATCTCTTTCATGAGCTAATACAAACGTAACATAAGTGGAGGGAAAAAAAAACCTTCAAATTCGTTGTGAGCCTGTAAATTATAACTAGAAGCTGTGCACAAACAGACAGACATATTTATCTGAAAGGATTAAAAAGAATCTCAACAATTTTATAGTTTGCTTGCTGAACAGCTTTGGTCAAACTCCTTTCCACTGAGAAATGCAATGAATTTTCCCACCTTTTTAGCAAAAAAATTAAAACAATTAGACAAAATAATAATGCCGCACAGCCGAACAAGAAAACTAGTCTGCTCCCAAAACCTAGAAATAATTCTGATGTTATGTCACATCTTAATATGATTGGTTTAAAAATCCTGCAAGAAAGAGTTTTTTATGTGAAATCAACAACGTGCAGTGTGGAAGCGCTGCCATCCGACTTTTTAGAAACTTACAGTTAAAAGCTTTTTTTTTCCAAGGCACTAAAAATCTGAACACATTTTACCATTTTTACACTGGTTTCCAGTTGCAGGATAGATTTTTAAAACCCTGATAATAATTTACAATCCCAGAATGGTTCTGTACCAGAATACATCTGTGATATGTTCAGAGAATGTAAACCAAGCAGAGCTCTTCGATCCAAAGTCTCAGGTCACCAGTCCAGACCAGAGTCCAAACCAAAGTCCAGATCAGAGTCTAGACCAGAATCCAGACCAGAGTCCGGACCAAGCGGCAACCTCCGGTGGTTAAAAGTGAAGCCTATGCGGAAGTGCATAAAACTGCAGTTCCCCCTTCATCCACTAGGGGCTCCAAAACAGATTAAATCCCCATGGACTCCCATGTTAAAAAGGCCAACTTCACTGCAGAAATAAACATGTTTACAGCCTGGTTCAAAAATCCATTTTAGGTTTAATAGGTCAGGTTTACCTTCATGACAACTGTTGGGGGAGTGAATATTTTTCTAACTCACCCGTTTTAAAGTAATTTAATCTCGAAGTTCGGCAAATTTAGGGACGTGTCCTTTTGATCGACAGGTACCAATCTCTGGTTTCAAGTAAAAAGAACGTAGAACAACCACGGTTTTTAGCCGGTTAACAATGTGACTTAGCTTTAGCCCGCTTACCTCCGTTAGCTGGTTAGCTCCCATTATCTCGGGGTTAGCTCGGTTAGCTTTGAGCTACAGAAAGATCGGAGTTCGCTCGATGTCAGTCATCCGCCATGACTCTCACGGCTGCCCTCTCAGCTCCACCTCTTTGCCCATATTTGTATTTTCCGGGCGAGACGACGTGCATGACGCAGCCAACATGGCGACAGTAGGAACCGCCCACCGAGCTTCAATTCAGCTCTTCAGAAACCTATGGGTGACGTCACGGAGACTCCGTCCATCTCTTTATATACAGTCTATGGTCCGGACCAGAGTTTGGACCAAACATAGAGAAGCAGCATTTAGCTGATAAACTGCAAATGTGGAACCAGCTGCCAGTGGAGATCAAACTCTCAGAGTGTAGAAACTTTTAAATCCAGGTTAAAACATTTCTTTTCTCATGCATGAAATCTGCACGCTAACTGTGGACTTTTCTTACTTATAATGATTTGAACTTAATTACATGACAATAATGTCAAACTGGACTATAAGTTTTAATAGATTACTATCAATAACACAAAGTTTAACCACTTGCTTCCCAAGAATCCAGGAGATCTTGAAATTATAAGTGTCGCCACCCAGCGGCCCATCAGCGATGGTCACACAACGTTGTACCAAAACCAGCTTGTCTTTTACAGCTTGACTTTTGTCTTGGGCCCAGGTTGTCAGTGCAAATGAGAACTGACTTATGTGGATAAATTAAGGTTAATTTAATTTCAAATTTAAGGCGAAGGAAAAATAGCGAAATGTCCTTCAAAGTCTTCTGGTACTGTTAACACATATGTGCCTGCACATAATGAAAACTGCTGAATTAGTCAACATGATGACTCAGTTTCAGCTGTGTCGTCATTGTTGAGACAAAACAAATGAATTTAGCAGTAATAAGAAAGCGGCCTAAACTGCATGTGTCTTCTTCCAGGCTGCATCGCAGATATCCGGCTATGGGATACGTTTTAACGCCCTTTGCCCCGGTTTTGTGCAAACTAACCTTTTGAGTGACATCAAAGAAAAAATGGGACCATTCTCCCACTTGGCTGATTCAGCACACCAGCTGACAAATAAAATTGGGATTATAACGTGAGTATTTGTTCGCTTTGCATGAATAAAGCAAACCAGCCCAGCAACATCTGCATTAGGCCCCATTGAGTATGTCTGGTGTTTGTTCTGCAGGATGCATGACATCTTTATTTATTTATTTGTATGCAAATTCCAATACATCAATTTTTATACCATTGAATATATTCTTTATTCTAACTATAAATAAAACTGCATGCACTAGGGATGCACTGGTGTCTGTATTGGTGCATCCCTAGCATGCACACATATTCAATCATATCTCTGTACCTTCTTTGATGCAGCGTGTCGGAGGTGGCCGAGTGCTTCCTGGAGCTGGCAACGGATGAGACCAGAAATGGAGAAGCCCTCATTGTGTTCACAAAAGGAAAACAATACATACAATTTCCATCTTTAGACCAGTAGATGCTGATGGCAGCGATGAACCCCAGCTTCACTCAGGGTCAATCATTAAGCTGGATCTTGCTAACATACTGGAATCAGTTGTTCCCCCTTCTTGTTTTCTGTGTAAGTTTGTTTGCTTCTACATGGATGTTTATTGAGTTGTTCATTTATTTATTTTTATTATAAAAAAAAAAAATAGATGAATGAATGAATCAATGTGTCCATACAAGCATATATAAAATAAATGTGTTCTATGTTTTTAAGACTTTATTAATCAGTGCAGTAGAAATCATCCTTGCCTTAATAGCTTATTATAGTTAGTTTAAGCTGTTATTGCCTAGAGTAATCTGTACAGCTGGAAATGCATGCAGTATCTCAGTATCTTCAGATCTTTTTCTTGTGAAAACATGCACCATACCAAGATGACAAGGAGAACCTCAACTTAAAGACTTACTAAGCATTGGCATGCAAACGAAACACAGTTAAAACCCCAAGCAGTTATAAAGTAATATATGACAAACATGAGAACAGCATCATCCTCTTAATTGCTCCTGCTTGTTTCTCCACTTCACACATATCACGCAAACAAGGTGTCGTGTGAAAGCAGAGGCTCTGCAGAAGCTGTTATGAAGCTGTCCGTCTCATCGCTGGGAAAGAAATGAAAAAAAAAAAACCGAAAAAAAACCTGAGCTTCCAGCCAAAGAATAGGAAACAACAAAATTACTCAGTAAATCATGTCTTACATTTGATCTTTTGTGGACAAAAAGTTTAATTTGAAGTCTGAAACACTGCTAATGTGTTTCCTCTTCCTTTGTTTGAAATGAATCATCAGGTTCTGGTCGTGTTCATGAAGATAAAGGAGGTGTTATGGCAAAGGATTCACTCTTCCTACATCATACTATCTTGGGCTTCTATTCTGTCTGAATCCTCGCGGTGTTTCTAAGGTTAATTTGAGGTCGATTCTCCAATTCTACCGACTGATATGGATAGAAGAAGTGTTGATCATCAGTATTGAAGGCTTCCTAAGACATATCCCTGCTTAATGCCTCTATTAATGTATTAACCATGTAAAAATCCTCACCTTTTCACTTATTATTTTTGCACAGTTCCTCATCAGACATGACTAAATCCTGGATTAACTGGGCTGCTATCTTCTGGTTTTCACTTAAAGTAATGCATGGAGGAATGAACCATTTCTATTTTCTGTTGTGTTTGAGGAAAATCTGCGCTGACAGTTACAGTTAGGAGAAAGAAAGCACAATTTCTCTAAAAAGAACATGGGAGGACGACTTATGTCTTTTTCCTTTAACAGTGTCTTGTGGATAGACCGGACTAAAATGGAGATGTTTGGTCATAAAGCACAGAACATGGAAATTCTTCATTAAACAATCGGTGAGAAATAAATTCACAAAGACCCAGTGGTCTTCTGTATAATTTATGATGGTGCAGCAGGAAAAGTGCAGGAGTTGCATACGACTCATTCCTCCTTTAAGAGTGTGTTTACTCATCCCACACTTCCCTCAGCCACTCCCTGCAGTGTTGAGCATGTGGACAAAACATCTACACCAGCTGCACATGAGACTAAAGCTGGAATAGGATATGGCTAAATCTAAACGGGACCAGTCGGTTTGGGTTCTGCAGAGTCTTAAGCACTTGACATGACACTACTCTCAAATAAAACTTGACATTAGCATGGTTTAATATCATTGTGTCGATGTATATAAAAATGATCATCTATCTTCTTAAACACTTAATCCAATTGAGGGTTGCGGGAAAGCTGGAGCCAATCCCAGTATTCATTGTGCGGGAGGCAGGAACACCCTGGATAGGTCGCCAGTCCATCGCAGGGATGATCAGAATGTCCATTTCACAAACAGCATATCAGTACAAACATGTGTTGTGGAAATTAGACACATAGCATATTTTTACTGTTTTAATGTTACTCATTCATTATATGTTCTTTTATGTAGTGCAATATATATTCTGCATGGTTTAAAGTAGTTTAGAAAGCTTGCTTTAGTAAGTTTATGCAAAAACTGAATGTTCTGTTTCAGCTCTGACTTTGTCTATTATCCGGTCGAAGGTTGTTTGTGTGTGCCGAAAGAAGGCTGTAACACCCTGAGTGGGAGGCAGAGCTCTCAAGGCCTCTCGCTTGCAACAACTGTGCGTTGTCAATAAACTGGACAGAACGCGGTTGATTTCTGGATTTATTTTTCATCAGATAAATTGCACAACACGCCTCACTCCAACTGTGAAGCACGGCGGTGGAGGGCTGATGATAAGGGCTTGTTTTGCAGCCACTGGACCTTAAATAGACAAGACCTTGCATCTCAGTCTTTGAGTAGACCATGAACATTTCTCGATACCATAGTGCTATCTTCACCTGAATCTGTAGATTCTGTAGAAAAGAACTGAGGTCTGATATTGGTGATTTTGAGAGTTTAGGGTGGGTATAGAAGTGGGTATACTCAATGCTGACTGAAAAGGAAGAAGGTTTACTCTGTATACCTGTGTATACTGTGGAGTACATCTCTGATCTCAGCCATTGACAAAGCTGAGACTTATTTTATTATTTTTTGTCTTCTTTCTGGCTTAGCTGTCACACATGCAGGGCTTCGGACCCAAAGAGTAGACGGGGAATGTAGCACTGAAAAACAAACTTTATTACAGAGCAGGCGGTGGTCCAGGGAGCTGATAGAATTGCAGGCCGGCAGACAGTTGAATGGATGTTTGGGAGTACAGGTGGATCCGGGTGTGCCGCAGGACTTTTTGAAGAGTATGTTCCAAAAGATTGAGGATGACAATAGGATCAGACTGGATTCTCTAGGAGTACAAATAAACATTAAACACGAAACAAGCACTTCGGTAACTTCAAGAATACTAGAGACCAGATACTACTAGTTCGTAGTATGATCTGGCGTTGATTGCTGGATGGACTCGGAGGGATATACTGCTGTGTGATGGGTTGATGAATGACATCTGTGACTTAGGCGTCTGAAAGAGACCCCCCCCCCCCCCCCACACACACACACACACACACACACACACACATATACATAGAGTCTGAAGACCCATGACATTAGCAGCAATAAAGCATTATTATATAGACAGGTCAAGTTTCCTTTTGGTTCACTTCTGCCCGATAAGTCTTTACAACACTTGCCAGAGCCATACATGGCCTGGGGCCTCATTCCCTCTCCTGACCAGTTTACCAGGTACCTTTACCAGGTTTACCAGGTACCTTACCAGGTACCAGTTTTGGCAACTAAATTCTGAAGTACTGCTCCAGGAGTCCCTGATTCTATGCAAGCGAGTCTGTTTCACTGAGATTTGTATCAATTTTAGGTTTTAGCCATGAAAAAGCTAATATGATCTTATTATTGCATGGCCTCTAGCTCTTTCTGAGAGCTAACATCTTCATTTGAGGACAACATCTTTTTGACTGTCTCATCATAATACTAAATGTTGTATAACTGGAACCAGTGCTACACATGGGCATGGTGTCAGAAGAGACAAACACAGAAGACATTTCATTCTGGAAGTCAAAGCTCAGGTCTCAGAATGGTATGAACAAACTCCATCCACAGCTCCACTTCTCCACATTCAGCTAACCTGTCTATGGTAGCTTGTGTTGACAAGAGGAAACAGCAAGAAAATAACAATCAGAGCTGACTGAGTCCCAGGAATCTGAGTTTATTGTGTGGGTCACATAAAGTATTTGCAAGAAAGAAAGAGCCAGGTATAGACACGTTTCTCGGCAGTACATAGCTCTGCATTACTTTGAATAGAACCTTTATTGTCATTTACAAGAAAACAATGAAATTCTGTTTGGTAGAATCTCTTACAACAGCTACAATGTCTGTGATCTTAATGGTTTTTTTTAAACATCTGAATATTAAACCAGGCTTCAGCAAGTTCTTTAACATCTGTGTGAAATTAAAATGTCTTTCAGGAGTTCATACTGGAAACAACTGGGAAAGAAATATCACATGCTACTTCTATGGGTGTGTGTGTGTGCTAAAATAAAAAATGAAAAAAAAAGGAAGACAGTTTTAATAACATGGTTAAAACTTGCGAAATGTCACATATTTCTTCCCATGAACGTTCACTATGAGGGCCTCTCCATTTTTGGTCTCATCCGTCACCAGCTCGAGGGCACACTCGGCTACATCACACACACTAAAAATCCAAACAAAAAAATGAGAGAATAATTATTTAACCTCAATCACTCACTTCAAATTGTGAACAGATTTCCAATGCATGATTTGTTAATGATTATTTGAGAAGGTAAACTAGAAAGTTACCCGGTTAGAAATTTTAAATATAAAAGTAACAGTTTGACTAAAGTGATCAAATCATCTACCAGCTCGGAGACAACGTGTTCTTTGTGCAAAAAGACACGAAACAAAAAAAGCACCGGGACTAAGGTCTTTGGTAAGCAACCAGCTAAAACCCTGCAAGCAGACAGTAAAGGTCTGCATGTGAACAAATAAAAAATATGAATTTGTAACGTCCTTTAAAGCGACTGGGCAGCAGGTGCACCAAACGCCTTTGAGGTGCAATCATCAGGGAGGGATGTGTTGTTTTTTTTTGTAGACACATTTGGTTACTATGGAAACAAAAACACCTATTTGCTTCCAGCAGAGCAACAACCAATATGAGGCCACACTTTGATAAAAACCCATCCGAGCGCTTAAAACGAAATCACAATTAAACTATGAATCCGTTCCATACGAGCCTGGGATTTTAACATGAGATGGAAGTCAATACTCACTCCAACGCCCCCTTTTCTGCATGTTTCTGGACTACATCAGCCATTTCAGAGAATTGTCCCAAGTTGTTACAAATGCTGGAGAGGAGATCTGTTTGAACCAAACCTGGGCAAATCATATTGAAGCGTATCCCGTATCCCAAAGCAGTAGAGGCAGCCTATTAAGAGACATACACGTATACGTTTAACATACAACACATAAAAATAAATCACGTCCTTAGAAATTTTTAATATCCATCGATCCTTACCGCCATGGCTAAAGTGAAGCCAACCACGCCATGCTTGGTGGCTGTATAGGTAGGACAGCTTGGCATCGGGCCGAGACCTGCGGAGTAGCCGTTACGTCGGTAATGGTTAGAAGATCAAGGTCGGAATTTTTTATTAATAAAAATCCCGTCTTGGTTTGTTTGTTTCACTCTGCACTTTTCTTCTATGCCACTGAAGAAATGTACTTAACCTGAACAAACATGGCAACAGATATACAGGGACTGGCCCGAGGCTTTATCGGGTACCAGGCAGAATTTATTTAGCCCCCTTCAGGGTTGGGGAAACTGGAGCTTACCCCAGCAATTATATGTATAAGTCTATTCAAGATTATTTTATGTTTAGGATAAGGGACTGAAAGTCAAAAGTGAAACCTTCAGTTTTTGCTTCTCGAGGTGGTCATTTTTAATATTAAAGTATCCTGAGGTTATCTTCCTGTTGTAGAAACCATTTTTTTTAGCAATACTGTAGTGTTCATCTATCAAATTTGCTGTCATTTCACATTTTAACTGAGATAAGAACGCTAATGTTGACGTAGTATTGCTGAATCAAAGTGCTGAGAGCTGAGCCAAAATATGAAACTGTGGATTTACTGGCTGAAGCGCGTTCCATCAGGAACTGCAGGTTGTGACTGAGAGACATAATAAAAGCTTCCTAATAAGAATGGCTGCTGTCATCCTCAGTGACAGGGGAGAGAGTTCAGTGATCCAGGAGAGGCTCTATAAACTACCTGCTTCTTCACATCTGAAGGAGGAAGACGAGATGCCTCACCCATCAAAGCATGTGTGCTTTAGGGGGGACTTGCTAGAGACATGACATCTCTGGGTTGGTTTCGAAACTGGTTTTCCCTGGAAGAGCTGGAAGGGTGGAAAATGGATGGATGGATGGATGGTTGGATGGACGGATTGACGGACGGAAGGATGGATGGATGGATGGATGGATGGCTGGACGGACAGACGGAAGGATGGACAGATGGACCGACGGATGGATGGATGGATGGATGGACGGATTGACGGACGTAAGGATGGATAGATGGATGGATGGACGGACAGAAGGATGGATGGATGGATGGATGGATGGATGGATGGATGGACGGACAGAAGGATGGATGGATGGATGGATGGACGGACAGACGGAAGGATGGACAGATGGACCGACGGATGGATGGATGGATGGATGGATAGATGGATGTACGGATGGATGGACGGACAGATGGATGGATGGACAGACCGACGGACAGAAGGATGGATGGATGGACCAACGGAAGGATGGATGGATGGACGGACGGATCGATGGATGGATGGATGTATGGATGGACGGACCGACGGAAGGATGGATGGATGGATGGACGGAAGGAAGGATGTATGGATGGACGGACGGAAGGACGGATGAACAGATGGACGGCTGGACGGTTGGATAGATGGACAGGCGGATAGATGCCTTTAGTCTGTACCTGTACCTGCTGTGGATGCTGTGTTGAGCATAACTCCTCCCTGACCACCAGTCAACTTGCTCATGTACTCCAGAGCCAGGTAGGTCACCTTGATGACGCCCATCTGCATCACATGATTGAAATGACAACTTGAACACAGAAGATAAGCGCGTGCTTTTCAGTCTTTCACTGAATAAAATTCAGTTCAGCTAAAAAGACTTTGCTTATTTGGGATCTAGAGGCTGTTATCTGTAGGAAGCTTGATGATGCGAGCTCATAAATTCTTACCAGGTTTATGGAGACTGTTCTCTCCCACTCGCATTCGTTTAAGATGCCTGCATTGTTGCACACAATGTCAATCCTTCCAAAGGTCGCCACTGTGCTCTGAAAGGCAGCTTGAAGACAATGTTTTTACCAGTTTAATGCAGACCAGAACTGTTATGGAAAACTGAAACATGAATGTGTGTTTCTATTTTCTTCTGAGTTTATTTCTGCCGAGCTGGGAGATCATTCCCCGACATGTTGCTCCTTTACTTCCTGTTTGATTGTGTGAATATTATTATAATAAACAAATAAATATTTCTGCCCAATCATAACATATATATATATATATATATATATATAATACTATATCTTAACTTTGTTTCTGAGTTTTAATGTTACCTGATGTTTATAACTAATTCATGTAAAAGCTGAATGTATTGCATTTTTTTTTATATGAGGCTGAGTCACAGTGCATTATAACCTTTGATCTGCTCCTCTGATTCAACGTTACAGTTTATGAAAATAGTTTTCTCTGGTCCAAATTGTTTGTCAAACACTTTCTTCAAAGTCTTCCCTGCAGCTTCGTTCACATCCAGGAGGACAACCTGTACGCATTAAAGTCAGTCAGGTGAACATTTCCATGCTGTCAACAGTACATGAGTTTAAACGTGCTTAATTTGACAAGATTTTTTTTTAATCACATGTGGACAGAAATGTTGTCTTTATGCAGTCTATAAAAACCACAGCAGCTTACCTTACCTTGGCACCGTTGTGCAGAAGTATCTCAGAGATTGCCTTCCCGATGCCCAGCGCTGCGCCTGTCACAACTGCAGTTTTGCCACATAATGCCATCTTGGCTGCTCGATAAATATGATGATTCTTGATGGAGGCAAATTTGGAATATGTCAGCGAGAACGTGCGCAGACACCGTGACCGCGCATCACCTGTTGTACAGCGTTGCATTGCCTGACCCCCTCCTTCTCCCCCCAGTGAACAACCAATCAGCATTTAATATGCTAATGAGTTAACAAGCGGCCTGCTTGTTGGGTGTCAGATTTCTCCCCCTCGCTGAGGTGCTGCAGCGGTAAAATTTAAAGAAGTGAAGCTCCGTTAAATACCTTGTAGCGATTTATATCGTGAGATAGGCTACTTAATAACTAATTAACTATAAATACAGTAGGATATACCATCTATATGTTCTGTCAACAGGTTATTGTTGCTTTTTTAAGTGTGTAAGCTTGTCAGTGGGCGCATTACTCAATCATACATGAATACTGGATGTGTGTGCCTGCTCAAAATCAAACAGACTGAGGGAAAATGACCCGTGTGAGCCAGACCACGTCAGAAAGCTCCGTCCAGACTCTAGTTCTACATACTGATTTGAGGATAATCACACTAAGTTTTACTTTTTTTTCCCCCAACTCCCGCTCTTTCAGCAGTTCATGTTTGCGTCTGCACCAAGCGGCAACCTCCGGTGGTTAAAAGTGAAGACGATGCGGAAGTGCATAAAACTGCAGTTCCCCCTTCATCCGCTAGGGGCTGGCTCCAAAACAGAGCAAACCCCCATAGACTCCCATGTTAAAAAGGCCAACTTCACGGCAGAAATAAACATGTTTACAGCCTGGTTCAAAAATCCATTTTCGGTTTATAGGTCAGGTTTACCTTCATGACAACTGTGGGGGGAGTGATTTTTTTTCTAACTCGCCCGTTTTAAAGTAATTCAATCTCGAAGTTCGGCAAATTTAGGGGCATGTCCTTTTGATTAACAGGTACCAATCTCTGGCTTCAAGTAAGAAGAACGTAGAACAACCGTGGTTTTTAGCCGGTTAACAATGTGACTTAGCTTTCGCCTGCTTACCTCCGTTAGCTGGTTCGCTCCTGTTATCAGGGGGTTAGCTCGGTTAGCTTTTAGCTACAGAAAGCTCGGAGTTCGCTCGATGTCAGTCATCCGCCATGACTCTCATGGCTGCCCTCTCAGCTCCACCTCTTTGACCATATTTGTATTTTCTGGGCGAGACGACGCGCATGACGCTGCCAACATGGCGATGGTATGAACCGCCCACCGAGCTTGTATTCAGCTCTTCAGAAACCTATGGGTGACGTCACGGAGACTCCGTCCATCTCTTTAAATACAGTCTATGGTCTGCATCCATTTTCTCCCAACTCAAACTGTAGACAGCGTGTATTACGGATTTGGTTCTTACGGACTAATAACATTACAAAAACTATTCTGCCATACTCGAAGTTTAATTCAGTTCTCTGTGATGCATCCATTCTTCAGAGCTTTTAAAAAAGGTAGTGTTGCTCCTGCTTCCACCAGTAGCAATGGAGCTGCTAGTACCTCACAGACAGCAGCTAAAACACAGCTAATGACACCCTTATCAGTAAGCACTGCTTCTCCTCCCTTGTGTGCTGGTCCCTTAATGCAGCCTACTAAGTAAGGTCTCCCTAGTGATTTAAATGGCAATGCACCCTCTCAGCCAATACTAAGTAGCTACCCAAAGTGTGCATTTGGAACAACATTAAGATCATTAGCATCTGCTAATGAGAAGGATGTTGTTTTTACATTAACTGGTTTTAACAACTGGAAAGCAGCACTTGATCGAGAAAAGGGGCTACAGAGGCATGTGTCCAGTTATAACCATGTCCATACTTCCAGCATTTGGACTCAGCACAAAAACAGAGAGGCTGCAGGGGGGACTGTTGACTCTTTGCTGGTTGGTAAAACACAACTTGAAAAAAACCATTACTATGTCAAGAGTGTAGGCAATGCTGTGAAGTTTCTCTGTGTCAATGATTTGGGGCTGCGTGGGACTGCAGAAACTCTGACATATGACAGGCCTACAGCTGAGGGTGATTGTAGGAGCCTAAATACAATGATGAAATTGCTTCAGGTTTGTTTCTAAAACTGATGGAATACACATTAGAGAAAGTTGAAAAACTGGTAAACATTGCTAAAAGTATCCCAAAAAATGCGAAATACACATCTAAGGATATTCAAAATGAAATAATTCAAACATTGGCAGACATGGTGCTCGGAGAAGTCAAGAAAATATGTGAAATGCACGTGACGTTAATCTAGATGGGTGATTGACGTGATGTTAGGTCACAATGGACAAAAGACCAAAGAAACCATCAGGCGCCCAATTCAGAAGGAGAAGGAAAGAAGAAATAAACGCTGAAAAGATAAAGGTAAGCAAGAGTGACGTTAATTGTAATTAATGTGAAGGTAAATATTAAGGCTTAAAAACCAACGTTTAGGTCTTGCTGAGTACCTTACCGCCTTCTGCTCCTCATCAGAAATCAATGATGATTATGATCATTAATGAATATGTCATTGATGTTTTGTTGGAGGCAGTAGATTTCACACACATGTCTATAACATATAGTAAATACAATGTCAAAAATACACAAAAAAAAAAATTTGAAAAGTGTTTCCGCCCGGTTTCGAACCGGGGACCTTTCGCGTGTTAGGCGAACGTGATAACCACTACACTACGGAAACCGATGGCAAATAACACCGGGACCAAGAATCAAATATGTCATATTCAGGACACCTACGTGGACCCAGGATATGTTGTGAGTATTGATAACATTTTTTTACACATTATATTTAAGTATTATTAAATTATATGGATTCGTGGTATTCAATAACTTATTAGATGTTGACGCTGCAAAAAGAAAAACAACCACGGTAAAATGTGGTGTCATAGTATGAAGGACACGTAAAAACTTTAAAAAGCCCATTGTTGTGTAGTTATTTTGCATCGTAACCACACTGATACCGTGGATTGCGTCTACCAGTCAATGAAAATAATTTGTCTCCATCTTGTGGCAGACTTTGGCAGCGACTCAAAAATTTGCACGCTAGAACTTTCTTTTAATCAAGAGAAAGACTCTAAAAACAAACCATGCTTTTAACAGATATTCAGAATTTTATTATGATTTCATTGTGATTCTTTCAATTTGTTACTGCCTTTTACTTTTCATTGCTATCCTTGCACCATAATAATGTTTATAATATTTTATGTAAAGCACCTAAAGTCTTGTACCTGAAATGGGTTATACAAATCACTTGTTTTTACCATGATCTCAGTTAAAACCACAAGTTAAAACAAAACACAACAAAACTGTTCTTTATGTTGAAGACCCATTCCCACTGCACGCGCATGTTTTCTGAAGTCGTTGAACGCCTCGCGCTTTTGCTTGTGCTCATTGTTGGCGCATGCGTTGTTGAAAGCAGTCGGTGGAGCGCTGAAATAATGGCGGAGAAGATGCAGACCGACGATTTTCCTTACCTACCTTCGGGGTTAGCGGAGGGTATGACCTGTAGCTTTACCTCTTTCATGTTTACATTAATAAATACCAGTTTTAATGCACCTAGTTGAAGTTTCTGTGACCATAGCCTGCAAGGCCATGGTTGTTTTTAGCCTTCTTAGCTAAGCTTTAGCCGGTGGCTCGGGATGAGCGCAAGGCTTTGCTAAAAACGTGCTAAGCTAAACTAGCCGTAGCTTTTCAGGCTCCAAGGTCGATGAGAGCATGTCTGCATCCGTTGTTTCCTCAGACTAATTAGGAGTGTAGCTTTCTGCTTGTGCGTTACTGAGGTTTTATGTAAGCTTTTTACGATCCCTGACAAGCTTCTTTTAGGTTATTGGCCAGTGGAGCTTTTCTGCATGTTGGGTGTAGCGTGGATAGCAGGCGGCTTAACGAGGTGCACACGCTACTGTACGTCTGATCTTTTGAATGGATACCTTCCCGGTTTAACTTTGTATGAACTAGCTTGCAATTTTAACCCAGAAAACTAGGAGACACTGCTTGTACCTGTGCACAATACTGCACAGCTTTATTTGTGTTGGACTGCTAAGGAGGGAATCATCTAAGTTCTGCAACACACGTTGTAAAACTTATAAGTCAACTCTTAGCGTCATTTTATGGGTCATTTAATGAATAAAACGAGACTAACCCCCATTTTTCTTTTGTTTTGAAAAGATTTTAATGTGAAGATTTCACATTCTAAAAATTCCCCCCTCTAAACCATCATGTGTTAATATCTGAATCACAAGGAACTGGCAAAAAAAGAAGCTTTTTTTCCAGTTGCAAACTCGAAAGCGCTATTAATATGTTAATAAATGGTTTTCAAATATATCTCAGCCGCCTTATATTGTGATCTGTTACTCTCCTCAGTGATTTATTAATTAGTTGAAATTGCTGCTTGGGGAGGTGTAATTGAGAACATTTTACTTTGAATTCTTGTTATTCAGTTTTTGTTGTAAGTTTACAAGTTATACCCCTTGTTATACCTTTTATTGCTTTGATAGGCTACTTAGCAGAATGGAGGTCTATCTTTTGGCTTTCCTTAAATGCCAGTCCACTTTAACTCTTCTCTAAAATGATCTAAGTACATTGTAGTTTCCACTTTTGCCACATATTTACAGTACTGTGTGAAAAGTCTTAAATCCCTCTTTCTTTGTAATTGTATATTACCAAAAATATTGGATGAAAGTGCTCAGAGTTAAGATATTTACAACTGCCTGTCATTCAGGGTACATGTCTTTCAGGTTTACCATTGGATTTTTTGCCTATTCTTCCAAGTTATGCCACAGATTCCAAGTTAACTTAAGGGCTGGGTTTGACTCTGGTAATCCAACACATTCAAACATCCACTTGGCTTCGGGGGCATTTAAACTGCCACTGTTTGGTCTGCTTTAAAGTGGAACTATTATGTGCATTTCAGGCTAATTTATTTTTATTTCTGAGACCAGAAGGGCTGGGATTGATCAAGTTATTGTCACAAATCTCTTTATTTACTTCAGACCGACCCTCTCCGTAGGCTGTCAGATCAGCCTGTGGGCAAAACGAGTGGATTGACACTCTTCCGCATTAAGCCCCGCCTCCCGCCACTGTACTACACCGGGAACGCGCACCGCAACTGCTTTTTGCTGTCATTGTAACATCTCATAAACAGAAGGATTAGGCTAATATAAACTCAATTAAAAAAACAAAATACACATAGCATATAGCCCTACATGTTGGAACCTGAATCAGACCCTGAAAACAAAGTGGAAAACAGCAACCCACAGCAACGAATGCAGCAGGATGTCTCTTTGGTAAACTCACCAGCCATCGTTGGAAATAACTTCATCCGACGTTTTCCACCCGCCTGATGTATTTATACATGCCCTTGTTAACCACTAGAAGGTAACCAATCACCAAACCTTATCCCCCGAGACGTCACAAGGATTTCCAAGTAGAAAAAACTCTAAAACGACGCGTTTTTCGTCACCATGGAAACCGAGAGCGTGAGCGTGAACTCAAACTCAAACTCAAACATGCGTTTAGGTGATAAAAAACAGTGCCGTTCACATGTCTGATGAGGATTCAACACTGTAACACTGTAGAAAGCTCAGAAAACTCCAAATACCATAATAGCACCCCTTTAAGCTTCCATGGATAGTCTGGTTCATGTGATCCAAACGGACCGGACTGGTTCGCTTGAAATTGGGATATCTCTGTTTGCTTGAATGTGAACTCTGCTACGTTGTGCTGACAATGTAAAAGCAAGGAGATTACCTCCTTCTAGTGAGCAACTATTGAAAGTGTGTGAGATGGTGGTTTTGTCCGCTTTTGTAAAGTGCAGTGTGTATGCAAACCAAAGGAGGGTTTTCAAACATTTTTGGAGTTCGTTGCCCAATCCCAATAGTTTCCCGGACTATTCTGATAGTCCCATATCTCATTGAAACAGGTTTTCCACAAGAATTTCTCTGTATGAAGGACCATCTGTAATTTCCTCAAATCTGACCAGTTTCCCCAGTCACAGCTAATAAAAAGCATCTGCCCTGCATGATGCTCCTACCTCCATGCTTCACCCTGGCCCATGTGTGTGCAGTGTATAGTTTATAGTGGTGCTATGGACATTTACAGCAGGTGCAGCTTATTGTACAGGTGTTGCAACAGAAAAAAATCATGCTTATCACTGTACAAACCTTGTTTGTCATCTCCATCCACACCCACTTCCATGCTACACTCATGAGTTTGTTGACTTTTCCTGGTTTGTATCTTCTAAGCTGCATCGGTATTTCTTTCATTCTTCCTCCTGCGAGTCAGTAGCGTGAAGCGTGAACTCCTCAGAGCGACACACTCAACACCATCTCAAACAGTGGGGTTGTCTTAACATTCGCAACATGAGTTAAACCCTCATGCGTTGTCTGCCATCAACGCACACTTATCAGGATACAGTTTGCTTAGGTCTCACTCTTCTGGAAAGGAATTCTGATTAATCCTGGGGTAGATCATCACTCACCTGGATTAACCTCAATACAGAGGTTTAAGTAGAAATCCCCTGCGCTTCTGTTTTGGTGTTATTTTCTTTACAGACATTTAATTGATTTATTGATTGATTTTAATATATGTGTGTTAATAGGAAACAAATAAACGACAATCTCCACAATTTGCAAACCACTGTAAATGGAAATATGGCATTATAAACCAAAAAGAAAAGGTGTCATTTGATAATATGCTTGAGCCAATATTTGCATTGATAACCTTTACTCTTCAACACAGCTGGAACCTTCTTAGATAAGCCTTAATTTCACAAGAAAGGGAAATGGAGTAAAAAGGATTAGATGAAGGCTTCAAAAGCACCCATCACATCCCTTGTCAGCCCCCCATTTCTCAGGGACACTGCATTTAGTTACTGTTTAATTTATTCAGTTTACTGTTAAGTTTTCAGGCCTGCTGCTGCTTTTGTCCTTCACCTGTCCAGTTTCCAATTTCTTGTAAGGACACCATGCTGACATATTTCATGTTTGTAGCAGATAGTTCTTTGGGGATCGCTTCATTAGTGCAAATACAGTTTTATGACCATCAAACTGCTGCCTTTTGGGATTTTTTTAAGAGCAAAGGTGTGTTTTTGTGATGGGCTACTGGTGACAAAATGTCTGAACAGCAGAATAATGTCTTTTGAAAGTGGTGTTTAGACTAAAGCTTGAAGAATAACTTTTAAAACGGACGCTGTTGTACAATTTACAAAGGGTTGTCACGCATATGGAAACTTAAAGTTGCTCCTGCACACCATCCTTTTGTAAAACATCTATTTGCCTTTATGCACCTAGTTGAATAAAGGATCTCAAATTGTCGGAGCCAACTATGGTTATGCAGAGATGGTCTTAAAATATGCTTCTGCATCTTGGCAATACTTGTTCGCTGACGACTGCGGGTGGCTTCTGGTATCCGTATAGCAGGATTTGCTGCTGATGAAAGCAGAAGCTGTTCCCCAGAGCTCGGTGAATTGAAACAAATATCATGACCAATAACTTTGCACGTGCTCGATGTGTTGCTTTTCCGTTTAGAAATTAAGAGTATCTTGAGCTTAGCGATTATAATTGATAGCTCTTTACATTGTTGTATGATTGCATTTCCCCAAAAGATGTAACCTAATTTAAAATCTGTTATTTTTCTCCCCCCTGCAGTTAATAAGATGATAAAGGAGCATGGCGACCTGTTTTCTGACTCCCAGTGTAAAGTCTGCAGTGCTGTCCTCATTTCTGAAACTCAGAAGTTGACTCATTATCAGGTCAGTGCGCCCAGTTTCCTGCTGCTGTTTTACCATCGGGGGACTTAACTCACATGCTTAATTATCTGCCTAAAGGTGTGATTATATAAATCACTCTGCATCGAAAACTGCAAAAGCATGCCCACATGGGGCTGACTGGGGTTATGTTCCAGTAGGTAATTTGAATCATGAACAAATCATGGCAAATTGTCTACTGAAAAATATATTAATAAAACAACTCGGCTGTAGTTTCAGCTCTGTAAAATTACAAATTAAATATAGCTCATGAGAACAGAACAGATGTTTAACCAGCTTATACTCGGCAGAGACGGGAGATTTCTGGCCACACTCCTGATTAAATGTGGCCCCGATGCACATTTTTATATCCAGCCAACTAAGGAATGGATAAATGGAAGATCATTATCAAATCAAATTTTATTTGTATAGCACTTTTCATACAAAAGCATATAAAAGTACTTGACATTAAAAATTAAAATCAGTTTCACATTTAAAAACACACACACACACACACATTACCCACACACGCACACAACCCAACCCTTCCCCTGACCATTAATGCCAAAATAAAAACTAATAACTTTAGTTCATTTGTTCTTGTATTTTAGTTTTATAAAAAGATTAACAAAAATGACCAGGAAAAGGTAATCAACATTCATTTAAAAAAAACAAAACAAACAGAAATAGTCATTTTTTTCCTGGTGAAATACCCTGACATTTATTTATTTATTGACTGGAATCAAGATTTCTGCAATCGTACTGAAGTGTAACCAAACTGAACTAAACTTAGTTTCGAAAACTGGCTGAAATGTAAGTTTTTAGATTTAAGTGGAAAATATGTTGCGTCTTTTTTAAAGTTTTAATGACCTAATGACCTAGTTATTTGGTTAAAAAAGCATTTATTTTTAATGATTTAAAAAAAAAAGGAATGGCTGAAGCAGTAAATTTTCCCTTTGTTACGTATGTCTACTGTGATAATTAGTATGTGGGTGACACATTATTTGGATGTCAGTATGGAAGTGTGACGTATTCTAAATATTCAAGACATTTGATAAGAAATATGTGTCTGTGGCAGTAAATATTTCTTACGAAGACTCCAAATATTATCAACATTATCCAAAAGTTTAATGGTTCACTGTAGTTACTGTTTGTCCTGCTTTACAACTTCCTGTGTTTTTCGTTTCAGAGCAAGAAACATGCCAACAAGGTGCGACGTTACTTTTCTCTGCAAAGCGAAAAAGAAGTGGCCGTCAAGAAGCTAAAGACAAGTGAGACTGTGAGTAAAACTGAAATGTGTCTTTGAAACTAAAGAAACATGAAGAAAATGCTGCTGGACAAACATTTAATGCTTTGTTATTGGTCACTTTACATTCATTGGAATCAGTCTTCATTCAAAATCTATATGATAGACAGATACTTTATTTATATTATCTTGAGCAGATTAAGATGGTTTATCATCTTTGGGTTTTTTAAAGGCATTTTTTTTCAACATTTTGTCTTCTGAAAGGTAAATCCTTAAAATCTGCTCATTCAAAAATCGCTTGAAATATTTTTTTAAAATATATATATATATATATATATATATATATATATATATATATATATATATATATATAGATGTGGGTAGTTCAATTCCATGCCCTGACTACAAGCCGAAGTGTGACTTGACAAGACACTGACGCGCCTTGATGTGAGCGTGTGTGTGAATGTGACATGTAGTTTAAAGCACTTTGAGTGGTGAGGGTTACTAGAAAAGCACAGTCCATTTACCACGTATGTGTCAAGGAGAGCTGTGAGTTTGAATGAATTTTAATAAATTTATTATTATTCATTATTACTGGTTATTTCTGTCACATCTCCAACCATCTAACATCTACATCTATTTCAGTGGGAAATATTCGGTTAAACTCGGGCAATTTTGACTTAACCTTGTTCATAGCAAAACAAGATAATTAGTAGATAAAGGCTACATTATTTGTTAATATTCATTTTAAATGCAGGCACAAAGGATACCGTTGAATCTATTTTGCTCAAGAAGTATCCAGACTGGGTGAAATAACCCAGTAGTATTGGAGCTGCAGCAATGATGAAAGATGTTTGAATTATATATTCACAAGGGAAAAGGTGCTCTAGCGCTTCCTGAAAGATCTCCTTTGATCATTAAATACCTGGATGGAAGAAAGGCGATCAGTATTTCCCACAATTCCCACAAGTGACTGCAGCTTTCAAAGGGATGCTCAATGATGTTTATCCATTTGCACTAAAATGGATGTATACCTATAAAATGAGGACATATTTATCTCAATGCAGCACAGGCCTGATTTTCTCCTGCCACTTTTACTGAACCCCAATGTCTCACCGAAGTTTAGGAAAAAACATTGTGTCTTTTTGATGGTTCAACTGTACTCAGTCTGCGTAAGCAGCAATCATGTAGTCAATCCAAACAGTTAAATCGTGCCACCCTCTTGTTGTTTATTCTAATCTACCCACAGGCTTTGCTGAATTTAAGAAATTTTATCAAACATATGATTTCATTACATATAAATACACCACAAGTGATCACTTGTCGTATATTTGAGTCACTTAAATGACAGAATGCGATCGCCAAGAAGACTCGCAAAACATTTTTTTTCTGATGTGCCAGGTGCGGCTTTGATGTGCATCACAAGACGCAAGCTGCATACAGAAACCATAAACATGTAGTTTGGTTTCATGGCACCTTTAAATATAACGTATGATGCTTTCCAATGAGAGAAAGTTTCTGCTTTTGAAGTCCGTTAGCCCAGAGTAGCAGCAGTAGCACATAGTCGATCCTTTCCGAGTGAAACCAGATGCCTCCTGAGCTGTAAATGTTTTATGCTTTGTGTCTTTGTCAGCAGGACTGCAACAATGGAGACACAGACCGGATGAAGGCATGTAATTTATGTCAGATGACCTTCTCTTCTCCAGTAATGGCCGAGTCTCACTATCAGGGCAAATTTCATGCCAAGAGACTGAAGATGAAAACGGTTGAATCTCAGCCACCAGGTCTGTTCTTTCTCTTTTGTGCCATTCATAAACGTCAGCTCTACACCCAGTTTCTCCTCTATTTATTGAAATGTTTGCTCCCTTTACTCCTTTATGTCCTACGTTTATAATCTGCATTTTTGTAAAAGTTGTAGAAACTGTGATCGAATTGTTTTCAATCTGTCTCCATTTCAGCATCTCAGACAGCAAAGCCGAAGGAAAAACCTGCAGATGTTTCAAGCGGCGTTACGTCGACAGACAACAACAACGATCCAGACCGCTTCTGCTCCATCTGCAAGGCCCCTTTCAACAACCCGCTCATGGCCCAGCAGCACTATGCGGGCAAAAAACATAAAAAACGGATGACCAAGCTGAAACTGATGGAGACATACGGCCCCTCCACTGCAGCTGGTCAGCATTCGCAGTCCTACATTTTTATATCTGGCTCACAAACCTGAAGTATAAGAACCTTCATTGGGCAGCCACGACTCCTTTAGTCTTTAAAAACACACTGTCAGATCTCTAACCAAGTTTCTGTTTCTACAGCTTCCTCAGAAAATGGTTACCCGTGTACCATCTGCAACATTGAGCTGAACTCTGTGGAACAGTACCAGTCCCATGTCAGCGGTGCCAGACATAAGAACCAGTAAGCACACACTTTTTTTTTAAATTTTTTTTTTTTTTTAAACCTTTATAAGAAATGGATTTAACAAGAAAAATCTGACTTAATGTTATTTATGATGTTTAGTCATATTCATGTTAATATTCGGTGGTTTAGAGAAGTATTTAACCCACTTTACAGTTTTCTGCCTGGAAAGTTTGCAGCCTGAAGTTAAATGGATTTTCCTTTCATTCTATCTGCAAACAAACTAAAAATTAGGGGTGGAGAATCAAGTTAAAAAAAAAAAAATCCAAAATCTGGATTTTTTGCTTCACAATTTAAAATAAATATTTATAATATATATATAATTTATATATATATATATATATATATATATATATATATATATATATATATATATATATATATATATATATATATATATATATAATATATATATATCATAATATATATATAATATATATATATAATATATAATAATATAATTTATAATATTTATAATAAATATTTTTGTTAACAAACAGATTTTTTTTTTAATAAATAAAAATAATTCCTTATTGATATTTTGTCATTTTTAAAAATAGTTTTTATTGATCTTTTTACTTGTCTTCTTGGGCATTATAGCAGCAGAATGATGGTCTGGCTACTCTGTTATTGTTTCCTAATTGAAATTTAGAAAAATAACAAGCAATACAAGTTTTGTTCATGTCGCAATTTAAATCAAATCAGCCCAAATAATTTCTCAGTTCTTTCCATCTTACAGATAGATAATGATGTATGTAATAATAATGAATTGAAAATCTTTTTGAATCGAGAATCGATTCCGAATCAAATCGTCAGCTCAAACATAGGAAACGAATTGAATTGTGAGTTGTTGTTAGATTCACATCCGTACTAACATGCAGAATATTTGTTGTTGTGAAACAGACAAAAAATGATGATAATAATGGTTTTAAAAAAGTTTGGTACACAAACCAGTATTACCAGTGATGTTGGTAGGTTTTCAGCAACATCCTACCATGTTGGATGTTGCTATATATTCTATTCTATTCTATTCTATTCTATTCTACAGTCATTTAGCAGAAGCTTTTATCCAAAGCGACTTACGTATGAGCGAGAACAACACAAGCACTAAATTCAATTCAATTCAATTCAACTTTATTTATATAGCGTCAAATCACGGCAATGCCATCTCAAGACGCTTTACAGACAGAGGGGAAAACATAATGAAGGCCAATTCATAACAGCCTATATAAGGAAACCAACAGATTGAGTTGAGTCCAACTCAATTTCCCATCCTGAGCAAGCACACTGGCAACAGTGGGAAGGAAAAATCTCCCTTTTAACAGGAAGGAAACCTCCGGCAGAACCCGGCTCAGGACAGGCAGCCATCTGCCTCTGCTGTGTGGGGGGAAGAGGACAGAAAGACAACAGACAACAGGAACTGCTACTCCCGGCCAGGGAGACCTGCTGAGACAAGAGACATACATGTTAATGATGCAACACTGTTATGGGGGGGGGGGGGGGTAAAAGAAAGAGATAAAGAGAAAAAGAAAGAAGCTCAGTGTATCAGGAAATGTCCCTCAGCAGTCTAAACCTATAGCAGCATAACTAAGGGATGCTAACCATCCCTAGCTATAGGACTTATCAAAAAGATAAGTCTTCAGCCTAGTCTTAAAGGTGGGGAGGGTGTCTTCTTCCCTAACACTAACTGGGAGCTTATTCCATAAGAGAGGAGCCTGATAACCAAAGGCTCTGCCTCCTGCTCGGCTCTTTGAGACTCTAGGAACCACAAGTAAGCCTGCAGTCTGCGAACGAAGTACTCTACTTGGTATATAAGGAACAATGAGGTCTTTGATATATAGTGGTGCCTGGTTGTGGAGGGCTTTATATGTAAGGAGAAGGATTTTAAATTCTATTCTAGATTCAACAGGCAGCCAATGAAGAGAGGCTAAAACTGGAGAAATATGATCTTTCCTGCTGGTTCTGGTCAGGACTCTGGCTGCAGAATTCTGGATCAGCTGAAGGCTTTTCAGGGCATATTTAGGACAGCCCAGTAATAGAGAGTTACAGTAATCTAGTCTCGAAGTAACAAAAGCGTGAACCAGTTTTTCTGCATCACTCTGAGACAGAATGTCCCTAATTTTGGCTATATTACATAAATGAAAGAAGGCTGTTTTAGTAACCTGTTTAATATGTGGGCCAAAGGACAGGTCAGGGTCAAATATTACTCCAAGGTTTCTCACTGTAGCACTGGAAGCTAAAGTAATGCCATCCAGGTTCATTACAAAACCGGAAAATTTAGCTCTGAGTTTTTCAGATCCAACGAGAATTACTTCAGTCTTATCTGAGTTTAAGAGGAGAAAATTTCTAGACATCCAAGTCTTTATGTCTATGAGACAATTTTGTAGCCTATTGGGCTGATTTGTTTCATCTGGTTTAAAGGATAAGTATAGTTGAGTATCATCTGCATAACAATGAAAGTTTATTCCATGCTGTCTAATAATTTTGCCTAAAGGGAGCATATATGGCGTGAAGAGTATTGGTCCAAGTACAGAACCTTGAGGAACTCCATAACTTACTGTAGTTTGGGAGGAGGACATGTCATTTACATGAACAAACTGAAGTCTATCAGATAAATATGATTTAAACTAGCTTAACGCTGTACCTGTAATTCCAATCACCTGTTCTAGTCTTTGTAACAGAATGTTATGATCGACTGTATCAAATGCAGCACTAAGATCAAGCAAGATAAGTACGGACACAAGTCCTTTGTCTGAGGCCATAAGAAGGTCATTAGTAACTTTCACCAATGCTGTCTCAGTACTATGATGAGCTCTAAATCCTGACTGAAACTCCTCGCATAAATTATTTCTGCTCAGGTGGGCATGTAGCTGAGCTGAAACTATTTTCTCCAGAATTTTGGACATAAACGGGAGGTTAGATATAGGTCTATAATTTGCTATCACCTCTAGATCCAGAGATTGCTTTTTAAGTAAAGGCTTGATTACAGCAGTTTTAAATGATTGTGGTACATATCCTGTCACTAAAGACATATTGATAAGACTTAGTAGTGATGTATCAATTAAAGGGAAAATGTCCTTAAAGAGGCTCGTTGGGAGAGGGTCTAAGATACAGGTGGATGGTTTAGATGAAGCTATTATTTTAGTTAATTCAGAGGGTTGGACAGGACAGAAACTATTTAGACACAAGTCAGATCCTGGTTCTAAGGATGCTTCGGAGACCACAACAGGCTCAACATTATAGGTAGAAAGAAGAGTATTGTGAATTTGATCTCTAATAGTGTCAATTTTATTCCTGAAAAAATACATGAAATCATCACAGCTAAGTGAGAAAGGAATACATGGCTCCACAGCGCTCCGGCTCCTAGTAAGCCTAGCTACAGTGCTGAAAAGAAACCGAGGGTTGTTTTTGTTTTCCTCTATCAATGATGAATAATAAGCTGTTCTTGCTGTACGTAAGGCTTTTTTGTATACGATTAAACTTTCTTTCCAGGTTAAGTGAGACTCCTCTAGTCCTGATGAACGCCATCTGTTTTCCAAACGCCTTGATGCCTGTTTTAGAGCTCGAAGCTGGGAATTAAACCAGAGAGCCTTCATAATCTTACCTAATTTCTTCTTCTTTAGGGGAGCAACATTATCCAAGGTTGTACGCATTGAAGCTGTTATAGTATCAGCATGTTGATCAATCTGAGCAGGAGTAAGGCTTAAAGGGGGACTCTCAGTCATGCTAACACATGCTAGAGGTGGAAAAATTGATTCAATTGATTGTTTAAATTTTGTAATATTATTGTCTGATAAACATCTACTATAGTAGAATTTATTTTTGGTCAGTGAGTAATCAAATAAAGTGAATTCAAAGGTTAACAAGAAGTGATCGGACAAGACAGGGTTTTGAGGAAATACTTTGAGCTTATCAGTCTCAATACCATATGTTAGAACAAGATCAAGAGTGTGACCATGAGAGTGAGTGGCTCCATTGACATTTTGTGAAAACCCAATTGAGTTTAGAATAGAGCTAAAGGAAATGTTTAAACTATCATTTTCAACGTCAACATGAATATTAAAATCACCTAGTACAATGACTTTTTCAGTAGTCAGCACTAACTCAGACAAGAGATCAGAGAATTCGGTCAGAAACTCGGAGTAAGGTCCAGGTGGGCGATACACTAATGCTAAAAGGAGCGGTTTCTCTGAATTCCATTTTGGATGAGATAAATTTAATGTCAGGAATTCAAAGGATTTATAGTTAGTTTTGTGCTTAGGATTAATTAAAAATTCTGACTTAAAAATAGCTGCAACACCTCCTCCTCTGCCTGTAGTTCTAGGAATGTGAAAGTTTAAATAGTTAGCTGGCGTAGCTTAATTAATACTAACATAATCGTCTTGCTGTAACCAGGTTTCCGTAAGACAGAATAAATCAATGTGGTGATCACCTATCAAGTCATTGACTAATAAAGACTTATTTGGGAGGGATCTAATATTCAGTAGGCCACACTTTGTCTTATTTTCAGATTTTTATTAGATCCATTGTTTTTATTTTTATGAGGTTTTCACGATTAACCCCAGAAGTGTTTTTGTGTTGTTTAATTCTTACTGCTGGGGAGTTGTATAAGGTCGGTATGGGGTTTTGGGTGGGCGGCGGCAGGTGGGAAGCTGCAGAAAAGTGTGTAGGACTGCAATTCTGCCTCCTGGTCCCAACCCTGAGTTGTCAATTTAGCTGACTAATAAAAGAGTCCATATTGCTAGATAAGAGAGCGGCTCCATCCAACGTGGGATGGATGACATCTCTCCTAATAAGACCAGGCTTTCCCCAAAAAGCGCTCCAATTATCTATAAAACCCACGTTGTTATCGGGACACCACCTAGACAACCAGCGGTTGAAGGATGACATGCGGCTAGACATGTCATCGCTGATTAAATTTGGCAAGGGACCAGAGAAAACTACGGAGTCCGACATGCTCTTGGCAAAGTTACACACCGAAGCAACATTAATTTTAGTGACCTCCGATTGGCGTAACCGGGTGTCGTTACCGCCGACGTGAATTACAATCTTACGGTATTTACATTTAGCTTTAGTCAGCAGTTTCAAATACGGTTCGACGTCGCCCGCTCTGGCCCCAGGAATGCATTTGACTATGGTCCCCGGTGTCTCTAGAGCCACGTTTCTGACTATGGAACTACCTATAATCAGGGTTTCTGCCTCAGCGGATGTGTCACCGAGCGGGGAAAATCTGTTAGAAACGTGAACAGGTCGGTGGTGGCCAGTGGGTTTTGGTTTGGGGCTACGCTTCCGCCTGACCGTCGTCCAGCCCGCCTCGGCTCCCGGCTGCGCGGGAACTGCTGAGGGACGGCTCGGGATGGCTGCCAGCTCCGCACTGGCTAATGGGGGCTTGCTGACTAACTGCTTCCCTAACTGAGTGCGGAGCTGGGCTTCTAACTCACAGAGCCTCCCCTCCAAGGCTGCCAAGCTGCTACACTTAATACACCTACCGTTATCACTAAAGGAGGCGGAGGAGTAGCTAAACATCAGACACACCGAGCAAGAAAAGGTAGGGGTGTGGGAAGAGAGCTAGCAGCCATGATAAAACCGAGTGCTTGAGCTGTTTAAGTCAGTAAACAGAAAGCCAAAGATCCCAAAAATAAATGCAATATATAGAACAGTGGTTTGGGAAGATATTGTGCGCTAAAGTGAGTGGTTGGTTAACAATAGATAGAAGTTAGAAAGAAGTTAAAGGAGCCAACGGCTCGTAGCAATCCGCAGTGACACACGCTAGGCAAACAGGAAATGACACAATACGTTACCGCAACGTCAGCGCGTCAGCACTAAATAAAACAGTAAAGGACATTGTAGGAAGGTGCTAGAGGACTGTCCAGTTGGACGCAGGTCCTTCCATGAAGGGCTACAGGCTTTTTTTTTTAAATTTTATTTTATTTTTTATAATATATGTATGTTTGTACAGTTGTGCTCATTATTATTTATTCATACCCTCTCATTAAAGAAGGGGAAAAAAAAACAGCTGCCTGTACAATAAACTGAAATTGACTAAAGAAACAATAAATAAAGATTTTATGAAAATCATTACATTATTTTCTAATTCTGGTTCAATAGAAATATTTATTTTAAAAAGCAAACAAATAATATAATTTATTACATATTACATCACTCATAAACTAATATTTAGTTGAACAATCCTTTAATGTTTCCGTTCCAGTCAGGTGTTTTCTGTTCCTCTGTCAGACTTCTGCACCTGTTGACAGGTATTTTGTCCCACTGTTCAACAGAAAAGTGGTCTGATTTGTCCACGACCAATTTGTTTTTGGTTTTTTTTTCTTTCTTCAACTCAATTAAATGAAAAAACAGTGTCTTATATCACTAAATTATATTTGTGCAAATTTTTAGTTATTCCTTTTTTAAGTCTCCAGTTATTTGAGTGACTGTTGTAAATTCAGCCTTTTCTTTAATGAAAGGGGATGAACACATACGAGCACAACTGTATGAATGGCAAATTTGCTTAATGATGAAAGAAAATGATACAGGATTTACATAATATAATTATAATATATTTTATAAATATTTTATTGAATTGTGACAAAGCGGCCTCGTCACATTGGATGCCTGCAGACATCCCTACATCCAGCCACACACACTCGTGCACACTAAGTGTTGGTAACTTACAGCATGTTGACCTGTTCCCTGCTAGCTGGGAAAACCCGAAGTTTCGTCCGGCTGTGCTTAAAATGCGGATAGATGCCGCAATGCGTCAGTGACGTCATGTGACGCCCTGAAAACGCAGCATCCCGGCGTATTGTGGGGTTTAATGTTGTTATAAAGGGTTCATTATTGTAATGTCAACAAGGTTTAAATGTATCCAGTGTGGAATGTATCTGTTCAAATATTTGTGTACGGAACCAACAGGAACAGAAGAAAAATCATGTTAATTGAGAAGCTTCCTGTTAGGGGAGGAGCATGAGGTTTATAGGGACTCATTCAGAGCAGGAAAGGGTGGAGAGTAGGTTGGATATTAGCAAACTGGCTTTGGAGAAATTTGTGTGGAAAATTCATGTAAATAGTGTACATATTGTACATATTTGGTCGGGAGCACTGGATATATTGTTGCACTTGGGAATAAAAACCACTTCAAAAGAGTACCGACGTTGCCATCATTCTTGTAATGCACAGAACCCCGTCACAAGAATACAATAAAATAAATCAGAAATTATGATCATGATTCTAAGTATCACTGAGAAACAAAAAAAGTATCATTGCATGTGTCTGTAGAGGAAAAATACCATATTCAAAACAAAGGTTGCATAGTTTTTTATTTCATGCATGAAAGGGTTAAACTTTCTTTTTCATTTCACTTCACCATTTTGTACCGTTACGCCAAGGTCCTGACATGAAACACACACAAAAAGAGAAGTAAATGATTAGTTATTTGCAGGTATATGAAAAACGGCAAGGTGGGTGAATACCTTTGCAATCTACAGTATTTTAGATAAATTCTTAATGGGAATCTGTTTTCACCATTTCATGCTCTCCACTGAGAAATCTCTCTAAATGAATTTAAAACTTTTGTTTTAGAGTGAAGAAATCCGGTCAGAAGATCGCAGAGAACCAGCAACCGGAAGAACAATCCCAGCAGAGCAATGACAAGTACATGGCTGAAGAGAACCAGTACACTGCGGAAGAGAACCAGTACACTGGGGAAGAGAACCAGTACACTGCTGAAGACAACGAATACACTGCTGAAGACAACCAATACACGGCTGAAGACGACCAATTCACACCTGACGACGACCAATATGCACCTACGGATGACCAGTATGGCCCTGGAGAAGAGCAGTATGATGCCAATTACCAGTACGCCCCAGAGAACTCAGAGTTCTCGGAGCAGTACCAGTATACTTGAAGCTGGACTGGGGTGGACTCCGGGGGCTTCAGTCAGGACTACAGTCTACAACCAGCCCCTTTAACTCACTAACACAGCATCAGCCCTCATGGCTCTTCAGCTCCTGTCTTACTCTCCTCTCAGTCGGTTTTTCTGCACAACAGTCATGTTTGGACCCTGGAACCAGCTCAACACAGTATTTTATTGTTTCCACCTGAGAATATGTGTTTCACTTTGTTTCCTGCTACTGAAAAAAGAGCTTTTAAAATGTGCAAATCTAAAGTTACAGTCCCCAGCAGGATGACAAATGATCCAGCTACTCTTGTAGAAGAACATCTGCTTAGCTTGTGTTACACTGACAGAAGAAGTATTGTTCATATTGATGTACATCACGGCTGGTCATGTAAATCTAGTCAATATTAGGGTTAAGTTGTCTGTTTTTATTATTTAAAACTTTTCTTTTATATTAAGGAAGACGGAAAAAAAAACCCCACCAGGCCCAAACAAAATTAAGCTGAATTATTACTGAATGAATGTCTAATCATATAGCAAAATGAATAAAAGATGCAACTAAAATTCCCCAGATCACAGATGGAAAAAGCAAAACGGGACCTAATTTAAATCTGGCTGCTCCTACGCTGATGTGCGCAGCGTTGAATGGTTTCCAGCGTTCCCTGGAAGTCCTGCCGTCACCGCTTGCAGGTGCAGCTTTGCAGCTTCGTCCTGCGGAGAGCAGACGTCGAGCTCTTGTCGACGATATACTGCTGACGAACACAAATAAAGTCCCACCGTTTATTCTGCTTGTTCGATTTGGCTCAATGCAATTATAATCTTCCACAAAATGAGAAGACGGCAGCAGAAACTTCTGATCTGCAGCTGTAAATGATCAGAACAGGAAGTCCTGAGAGCACTCCAAACATGCCAGGAACGCTAAAAGGTTTGGGAAAAGGGAAAATTGGCTGAATTTAAGTTGAAATATTTAATTCATCAGTGTTCAAAGTATTGAACTCAGCCTTGGTGTACATCAAAATGAGAAAAACTTAAATCCTTGTGGAGAAACTACTGTTAACATTTAGTTAATTCTAAGCAAGCTGTTAAAATCATACAGTTGTATCAGAAAGGAGGAATCACACAGCAAGAGGACCAGCTGTGACATGAAGCTGAGCATGTACTTAACGCTCCTCCCACAAAACCTCTGTTTTGTGCTCCTACGTGGACGATTTCATCTGGGTTTGGGATTGAGGATTAATGGTCACCGAACGGCTCAGACCAAACTTTTTCCTGTACAGACTGAGAAGCGAGTGATAGTCCATTAAGCTTCATTCTCAGCAGCTCGTCTGGCTGGCCAGAGCAGCGTTTGTGGAGGCAGGCGACATGATGACAACACATGACTGTGTGCAGAGTGGCTGGAGGCATTGTGTCAGCTGGCGATGAAGTCCGTTTTTCTTTGTTTAGCACCAACATATAACTGGTTTTATGTTTTACATCCAGTAAGCAGTGTCTCCAAAGCAAAGCAATCTCCGCTCAGTTCTCCCAACATGCAGTTAGTCAAGGTGAAGCTTTGGTCCATTTAAACTGGCAGTGATGGTGGAATTGCAAGCAGGTTCTTCTTTTATCCTTTTTTAAAAAAATTTTTTTTTATGCAACCTAGTTTATTTCCTTTTTTTTTATTACTATTTTTGTTTTTAAATAGAAATGCTTTCCTATGTTGCAATTTTTTTTCTTATATGTGCGGGCCAGGACTGATTCTCTCTCCTTTTTTCTTATTAGTTAAGTCCTAATGTGAAATATTTTCTCCCTGACATTTCCATATGCCGCTCTGGAAATAAGTAGGTTAAGCTCAGAATTAGTTGGAAAAAAAAAAAAACAAAAAAAAAAACTCTACATGTAGTGTTTTCTTATTTCCCGTCTTCAAGTGGTGAAAGATTCATTAGCTTCCCCATTGAATACTTGGAGCTCTGTATGCGGTGTCTATCAGAGATCACAATATCTACCGAGTGATGTCAAACTAGAAATTGATGTCAATATGAGAATAACATTTTTATTGTCAATTTATTCTCAAATGAATCGGTTAATAATATAGTGCTGAATGTCATCAACTGTGTCTGAAGAGAGATTTTTTAAAGTGGAATTTCTACGGACAGGGCTCGTGCATACTGTATAGAACACCATGTATGAAAGACAAAATGCCTCGTTTCAGTCTCATTGTTGGTGTGTTTGGTGTTTTGTGATCAAAGATTTACTTTCAATATGAGTTATCATTAAAGAAATGCTGCAAAAAATGTGCATAAAGTGGAGAAATGTTTTAAATGGGCATGTTTTATTTTAGGGAAAAAATGGTTGAATTAACTAAACGTTTACAAGTGAAGACGAGGTTGAATTCAGCCAACTGGTTGGTCGGCTGTACCCTGCAGATACCAGGTGAGCAGTTGATGATGAGACTGGTAGCGGGAACTAAACTGGTGAGAAGAACTGGTGTGTAAGGATACAGGTGACTGACGGCGTTACAGGCTGAAAGAAAACGACTTTGTTGAATCGGGCTGAACCAGATCTCCTTCCCGACCGCCTCCAGTCATGAAGCCCAACGACTCATCTCCATGAGTTTTCACCTTTGTCGTGTCAAATGTTTAGAGATGGAACGTTTTCTCAAATATATCCTTTTTGAAAATGATTTATTTTTACTTCTGTCAATAAATGTGTATTGCTTAATGATTTTTTTTTTCTCCACGTTTTGAAGTAAACACATTTAGATTAAAGGCATAAGGCAGAAAATAACATTCATATTTGCGTCTCCAGCCATTGTGTCTAAAACAGCTTTGCAAAATGTTGGGGTTTCTCTTGTTTACTTAATTTTTTTTTATCAGGGTTTCAAAACAGATGCTGTAAGTCTCTTTTTTTCTAGTGACTAAGTATAATTTACAACCAGTGAAAGATGGTGGATGTTGGGCTTCTGTGACTGGAGGTGGATCTCTGGGTCTGGGTTAAACGCTTCTGCACGTATCTTCGATGCTTGTGTCGCGGGGAAGCTGGAGTCTATCCCAGCTGGAGTACATGGGGAGAACATGCAAACTCCACACAGAAAAGCCACTATCCAAACCCCCTCCCCAGCCAAGGATTGAACCAGTGACCTTCTTGCTGTGAGGCCACAGTGCTAACCACTGTGCCACCGTGCAGTCAGATTTAAGTCGCTTTGGAGAAAAGCGTCTGATGATTGACAATAAAATAGAAAAGAATAGAGCACTGCAGCCACAGGTGAGGTTGTGATTTCTTAGTTTAAATAACAATTAACAATGTTGAAGGGTTTTGTTTACTAGGAAATAAAAACTTTAAAAAGAAAAACCCTAAAAACACAAATTCCCTGGCAAAGTTAGGCAGCGGAAATAAAAAAAAACAATGAATTATAGAGATCGCTAAAGAAATAGACATAAATATAAAAGGAAACTAAAAAAGCATTATGAACGATCAAACAGTGAAAATGTGAAAATATCACCACTTTCAATGCAGTGAATGGGGCAGGATGATCGTCATGTAATACACTATGTCAGAAAGTTGCTTGAATTGTACTGAGAGAAAACAGATCCTCAAGGTTCAGACAATTTACAGAAGGAGCAGCAAGAATAAATGTTTCCCCTGTTTACTACAGACATTCAGGATAGATTGGAACCAGGACATTAAGTTCTAGTAAAGTAAAGTAAAAAATAAGATAGATAGATAGATAGATAGAAAGAAATTCAGAGGGTTCCAACATTCATTCATTCATTATCCTAACCGCTCAGTCTGATTAAGGGTCGCAGGGAAGCTGGAGCCTATCCCAGAAGTCTTTGGGCGAAGGGCAGGGTACATCCTGGACAGCTCGCCAGTCCATTGCAGGGTGGTGTTCCAACAGTTCCTTTAAAAAAAAGAAAATATTAATAAATTAAATTAAAGATGAACATTTAACAGTCAAAAGTATGACAGAACACACGTTGAGTTTCCATGAGCACTTTCTGGAAGATGTCTGGAGAAATTCATAAAGTACAGAAGCATATTTTATTCATTTGGGGAACAAAAGACTAAATGAACAAGACTAGAAAATATATTTTTGTTTTTCTAAACTAATGAGTTCACATCTGTTCAGGTTTTCCTTAATTCCCCTCTCAGATCTGCGTCCCAGCTTTCACCTGCAGGAACTGAAGGCAGCATTTGAGAGGACGACTCTGACTCTGTCCTTTCAGCTGCACCTCTGCTATCCAGTAAGGAAAAACTGCCATTTTCCTCCAGTTGCAGATGCTGCAGTTTGAGAATAATATCATAAGGTTTGCAGTTGTCTGAATATATTTACTTGATAACAGATAAAATTTGAGATTCTAAAGACTTTTTTCTGGTTCACAAACACGGTCCATAAAGAAAGGCTTTTCTTGTTTGGTGTGAGGGGACTTGTCTACCCCCCCCCTTCTAGGCCTTTTCTCTAAAACATCTGGAATGATCTGACATGACTGGAAGCTGGGTTTAACCAAAAATGACTTGTTTTTTTGTTGTTTTTTGTTGCTAAATAGTAGTTAATGCTTCACGTTGTCCACATGGTGGCGAACTCGCTCTTTGTTAGATCTGGATGAAAACTCACGTTGAGTCTCAGCTCATCAAACAGTTTGTTTGGAGGTCATTCAGACGATAATGGAATTACTGCTGTGATTTTTTTATTTTTTATTTTTAATTCTTTTAAATTTGATGTTTTTATTGTCCAGATCCATTGATAGGGGAACTGTTTTACTGTACTTGAGCTCCACATCAGGTGTGAAATGCAGCGGATTTCCAACCGTGCCACTGCACGGCAGAATTTTCACAAATGTCTTTTCTCGTTGTACAAAATAAACTAACATTTGTGTTTTTTTCTCAACAGAAGAGAAACAGATTGTGCTGCAACATTAATACACATGTTAAATACAACAGTTTAAATATTTGGCTTAAATGTTACGAATTCTTTCCCATAAACCTCCAGATCTGACGGACGGCAACAGTTTCATGTACATTTCCACATCAGTAACTTGTAGAGCCCCTAAATAGTCCTCAATACTTCCCCTGCTTTCTCTGGGGCCCCAGCGGAGGTCAGTTTGCCATAAATTAGAGTGTGTGTTCTCATCCATATGTGGGGGGTGCCTTGTGTGTGTTCCTTTCCCAAAATAAATATGATATATTTTATGAGCGGCAACAACAATATTTAGTTGAAGTCTGTGTGAAAGAACGATTCTTTTAGACATGCGATGTGAAACACTGCTGTATTTATGGACGCAGATTTTGCCCTGAATACTTTCTTTAATGACGTAGTTGGATTCTGGGCCAACGGGTCAGTAGGTCTGCCTAAAGTGGTTGGTTGTTACTCTTTTCATCATTTCAATTCTGTAGTTTTGTCTTTGATCTTAGTTTTTTTTTTTTTTTTTTTTTTTATATATATATAACATTTTCATTTCCCTTCTTCATTTGCTTTTCTTAGTGAATTTAGGAACTTTTCTAATTTTCTTTTAGTCATCTTGAACTTGTTAAAGGCTTCCAGGTTGCTTGGTGTGTGTTTGTGCTGCTTTTATGTTTCCTAGTAGTTGTTTGAGGTTTCTGTTGAGCTGTTTTGGATTATTTTAGGTCTCTGTGGTTGTTTGTTCAGCCATCTGAAGTATTTTGGTAGTTTTGTGATTTTGTAGTGGTTTGACTGGGTAACTGTCTATTTTAGCTGCAGGTTCTAACACTTCTGGCCTCTTCCCGTCCCACTGGTACACTGGGCCACAGTAAAGCTTCCATTATTAATAACCAATATCTGCTTCAGCTCCCACGTAGTGAATCCCTGAATGACTATTCTCCCCGTTGTTCTGCTGGTTAGTGTTCAGACGCTGCAGAAACGTCACCTGCTGCTAAATGATCCAGAATCTCACAGCTTCATCTTCGTTTGCTGCTTGGGATTTGTTATCAAAATCTTTCTTGGAAATCACAGATTTTCCTTTGCCACCAATCTGTCTGGTACACTCACCAGACACTTACTGGGAGCACCAGATCATTTGTATGTTAACACAAACGGCAAATCAGCCAGTCAGTAACTAGATACATTAAGGCATGTTGACATGGTCAAGATGACTTGCATCAGAGTGGGAAGAAATGGGAATTTTAGTGACACTGAATGTGGTGTGACCCTGCAATGGACTGGCGAGCTGTCCAGGGTGTACCCTGCCTTATGCCCAATGACTGCTGGGATAGGCTCCAGCTTCCCCGCTACCCTGAATCAGATTAAGCGGTTAGGATAATGAATGAATGAACGTGGTACCAGACGGGCTGAATAGAGTATTTCAGAAACCGCTGATCTACTGGGATTTTCACACACATCCATCTCTAGAGTTTACAGAGAATGAAAGAGAGAAATTATCCAATGATCAGCAGCTGTTCAGACCAAAATGCACTGTTCATGTCAGAGGTTAGTGGAAAATGGGCAGACTGGCTGAAGATGACAGGAAGGCAAAAATAACTCAAACAACCACTGATTCCAACCAAGGTATGCAGAATACCACTGATAAACAGGATGTTCAACCTTGATGATGAGCTCCAACAACAGAAGACCACTCTGAAGGCCACTCCTGACACTGAATAACAGGTAACTGAGGCTACAATTCATACAGACTCACCAAAAACCTGATCATAGAAGGTATAAAAAAAAAAAAGGTTATTTGGTCTAATGAGTCTCCATTTTAGCGGCAATATTAAGATTGTAGGACCAAAATGTGGTGGAAATATCATGATTGCATAAATCCATCCTGCCTTGGATCAACAGGCTGCTTCTGGTGTAATGGTGTCACTTTGGGTTCCTCACAATAACAACTGAGCATCGTATAAACCAGCACAGCCTACCTGAGTGTTGCTGCTGGCCATGTCCATCCCTTTATGAGCACAGTGTAGCATCTTCTGATGGAAACTTCCAGCAGGATTGTTGTGGCTAACTGTCCAACACCATTATCTTCTTCTGCCGCTGCAGGCTAAACACGGGAGATATTGATGAAGCGCACTAAGATGTAACTATGTGCAACTATTTGTAACTTGTGCATTCACACCCTCCACCCAAGTGCCAATCAAGCGTGCACACATCAGCATATTCTCAAACACTGATGACTTATAATATGGCTCCTACAAGGATGATGCACCATGTCACAAAGCTCCCATCATCTCCACCATGACGATGAGTTCACTGTCCTCCAGCGGCCTCCACAGTCACCAGATCTACATCCAGCAGAGCAGCTCTGGGATGTGGTGGAACGGGAGATTCTTATGGTTGTGCAGCAACTGTGGAGCAAAATCCCTGAGAGTTGAATCTCTGACACCAGAAATGAAGGCAGCTCTGAAGGAAAAAAGGGGGTCCAACCTGGTACAAGCAAGGAGGGCCTGAAAAGTGACCAGTATGCATGCATCCAAATTTAGTTTTCCAAAAATGATTAAACATAAAATGAATTAGACTTTTACTTATGGTGGCTGAGAATAACTTCTTGTTTGCAGCTTCGTAGCTTTCATCAGCTCTCAGACATCCAGTGAAGCACTGCAGCTGTGCTCTGTCAGGTTCAGTTCGTACTGTGTGGAGCACACAGGGTGACATCAGGATGCTCTGCAAGAGCTGCCAGACAAGACAATTTGTCTTGGTCTCCTAAAGCTTGAATGGCCTTACCGTGATTGTAATTCCATTAGGAGGCAAGCCAGTGTTAAAACACTCATATTCTGATCTTCATGTAGCAACTGCATCTTTGTTCTCTGTCTACCAACACACAGTCCTGAATGTATTGTTTTTCATTGTCACTTAAATTTGTCTACTTGCCTTAAAATTTCTTTGCCTGCCACAGTCTGTTTGTGAGACAGTTCAGCTGTCATGGAGCTCTATATTTCTTATTGTCTGTATGTAAAATCAGTGGCGAGTTGCACTGATATGCATATTAAATGTTGAAAATGTTGCATCCAGGTGTTCCTTCTGCTCTGTCTGTCCTTGGTGGACAGCTGTTGCATTGGAAATGTCACTCAGCAGCGTCAGTGCGGTTCATATTACATTTTCACCGTAGAATAAAACTATTCTCTGTGCAGTCATAAGATATTTAACTGCACTGTTTGAGGAATTGGACCAAACGTTATCTTGCTGTAAATGTAATTCTGTTAAGTTGATGCAAACACAAAAAGTATTAATAAATTTATATGTTTTTTTGTTTGTTTTTCTAAAATGAACTTATCGGCTTTTATTCCTTTTTTTCTTTTTAAACTCCTTTTTGGCCTGTATGTGGGGGGAAAAGCATCTGAATGAAGTGTTTCCAAAGCACTGACCTTTTAAAGCATGTTGTTGAAGTGTGCCAATATAATCGTTGTATTTGTGTGATCATTTAGCTGTTTATATGATTTCTTGTCATATAGAACAGATCAGATTCATTTTCCAAGTTTCATAATGTAGTATATATAGTATCCTACACTGAACCGGACTCATTATGACAAAATGCTCGCATATTCTCACATATCATGAATATCCTCACATCTTTTTAGATTTATAGTACAACACTATATTTTTCTGAAACACATGCGGTGACATGATATGATCCATTGTGTGCCCAGAAGACAGACATAAAGTAAATACTGCAGACTGTATGTACACTGTAGACAAGCACAATGACATTTTTTAATCTGTTAAATATATTATAGAAATAATTGATATAAATATAACCTGCACGTTGTCTTTCTGCAGACAATCAAAGATGACTATGGATCATTAAGCTTGTTGTCTTCAGTAACATATTGCTCAATAACCTGTTGACATAAAAGATAATGCCAGTCAGCAGAACCTTTTAGGAAAATCTTTTAACAGCTTGAATGGACTTATAGTCTGCTGACAGTGAGTTGAATACATGCCACTTCTCTGTATAAAGAGTATTGTTGAATATCTACTGATACACTGTTGACATCTATGTACTTATGAACAAATGATTAACCTTATAGTCTGCTGACAGTAAGTTAAACACATATTGCTCCTCTGTTAAAAAAAAAGCTTGTTGAATTGTCAACAGATACACTGTTGAGACGCAACTGAATATTTTATGATAGTTTGTAGAGTGTCAACTAATGGACTATCAAAAATATAGTGTTACCCCGTTTTCTGTTGAAATGGATGCCTATCCATACTCTAACTGTACCCCCACATGTACATGCATCTACAAGGGAGAGTGGCTTATGTTGTTTCTATTGTGTTTTTAATGAGATTTTAACCTATGTCTGTCTGATCAATTATTTATTTACTTTTAATACGCACTGAGAGGTGGAAGAGTGAGTGTTTTTAGTGTTTTATTGAGTCAACAGACAATTTGAATTCCCTTTTAGGGATGAACTAAGTCCTATCTATCTATCTATCTATCTATCTATCTATCTATCTATCTATCTATCTATCTATCTATCTTTCTTTCTTTCTTTCTTTCTTTCTTTCTTTACCCTGCCAGAGGGAAGAAAAATAGCCAAGAAAAGACAATATTAACTGAGAGAAAACAAGAGTCTAAATGGATGTAGCGTTTACCAGGTGGAGACAATTCAGCGGTTGGAGATTTTCCGCAGTGAAGTTTATTTTGGCGTTATGTTAAAAACACGGCAGGTAGTTCTGTCAGGATTTGGGTTTCTCCCTTTGCTTTGTTTTCAGGGTTCCTGTTTTATTTTGTAGTTTTCCTGTTTAGTTCCCTCGGTTCTTGTTTAGCTTCATTGATTTCCTGTTATTGAGTTCACCTGGTTTCATTTTGTTAATTACTTCACCTGTCTCATTGTGTTCTGTGTATTTATACCCCTCACTTTTTGTCTTGTGTTGCTGGTTCATTTGTTGGTTTTGGCCCTCACTTTGTCTTGGATTAAAGTGATGTCTGATTTCTGCATACCGGCTTCCCGACTCCTGCATTTGGGTCCACATCCCTACCGCCACCGTGACAAGTTCAGCAACTTCTTTATCCTCCTGTCTGACTCGGATCGTTTACTGTTACTTGCTATATAAAATGGCACAGATGCTAATTTGTTTGCTAGCTTAGCTGGAAAAGCTCCATTGCTGCAGTTTTCAGCTGCTGTTACCCCTGACAGAAGTCGTACCAGCAGGCCACCGTGCGCTTCTTTGAGTCGTAATTTCTCAGAGTTTTTCATATAATTTATTTTAGTTGATTTGTCAACGGGGGGGTTTGGATCGATGTCCTCCCTTTAGTCATACAATTTTACTCTTAGCTTATTAGCAGATACATAGAGGGCATGCTTGTAACTTATCGGCATTAATAATAAATCTATGTATTGTCCTGTACTTCATGACCTGATGGGACACTGCGACTTGTGCAAGATGCTGACATTTTTACATGTGTGACTCTCTGTGGCTTCCGTAGTGGAAATAACGTGCTTAAACAGCAAGGCGCCAGAGAGCACTACTCCGTTGTTTTGGTTTGATCAGCAAACCTAAAAACAAACAATAAAAAAAAACAAAAAAGGTTGAAAGGTGCTAAAATTTTAATTTTTAAATAAGTACAGAGATGCACACAGGCTCTGGATGTTGGCCCTCAAAAGACTTCCAGAAGCGGACCAGCCAGTTAAAAAAGTGTGATTCCAGTGGTGGGATTTTTCCCGGAACCAGAGGTAAAACCTTCATGAACTGGGCTGCATGAAACACTCATTGTAAGATAAATATGGATTTATATTGGCTGAAGTGACTTAAATCTGATGTTTTTGCCCCTATCCGATCTTTTCTTAACATTCTGAAAGACACAGATCTGAGTTTTTCAAATGCGACCCAGGCCGCTTGGATTTGTGGTCTTTTGCCATGCAACTTCAGTCTGAATGGTTAGGTCGCATTAATCTTACTGATGTGTCATTGACACACGACAAACGTCTTTATTCTATTATGAACTCTTTATCAGAAAATGCAGTCACATCACTCTCCCACCGATCCTGACTGCGACTCCGTACCCAAACGTTTCTCTCTACAGTTGTTGCTGCCACAGCTCCACAAAAGGCCATGACCAAAACTTTTACTTTCCTCTTCCGTAAACGTCTCCTTAAAATGAACCCATTCACAATGTTGTGGCTTCAGTTGGACAAAACTTTTAACTTTTTTTTTTTTAACTTTTACGGTTGAACAAAACGTTTAAAATAGCAAATGCTCTGCAGCCATCCATATTTACTTCCACAAACACAAAGACGTCACATGGATGCTCACTACATGTCGCCGTGTCTTCTACGCATGCGGGACGCTTCTGGTGCGCGTGAGGTTTATACAGGAGATCACATACAAGTCACATTTGATCGGAAATGTGAACAGACTTTCAAAAAATTTGGATTTCACAAAAACATCCGATATGAGCAGCAAGCGCTGCAGTCTGAATGTAGCCTTTTACGTTAAGTTTTGTGTCTTATTTAATCCCAGAAATCTCTAGAGGTGAAAAACCCTTAGAAGGTCTTCTCTCATTTGGACATTTGTGCTGTTGGCTCATCACAACATGCTGCTGCCTCAGTCAGGAATACTATCAGCTTCAGTGATATACCTAATAATTGCAGTACAAATGTGAGTTAAGCAGTATTCTTTTGAAGGCTGATTATTCCTCCTTAATCATCTAATAAGAAGCACTTTCTGTGTCTGGGCTTTGAGTTGTAACAAGGAAACGCAGAACGGTATGCAGCTTTTCATTACTCTGGTGTGTCATTCCATTTCCTGAACTGCTTAGCTTGTGTGTTTAAAGATTTAAAAGAGAAAACAATCATCCAACAAAGTTACAAAAGCTTTGATGGCATCTGATCCTTGTCTTCTCTCCCTGCTGGAACGGGTATTTGATTCACGTCCCAGATCTGGAAGAAAACATCACAGTTTTTATTTAATCACATGGAACAAAAGACTCAGGAAGGAAGGACAAAACCCTCCAGAATCCACATGTAATTCTAGATATTGGAAACAGATCAACATCACTGTTTAGGAAGGAACATACTCTAGTTCCTCTTTTGGTGTAATCACTTATTTTGCTACCAATACAGAATTAATCTTTCATTTAATTATCCACTTTTAGTCATTATTTGCTTATTCAACACGATTCAGGGTCTAAATTTAGTGCTACTTAAAAAACATCATTTTTATTGTGCCCGTCCCGACTGGTTTTATTTTCACTGAATTACTTGTGTCTTCATGATTGAACCATTAGTTTTTGACTGGACATGGCTCAATGTGGTGAAGTGTCATGTTGCCTGTTTTGCATGTACTCTTGTTGTTTGCATGCTGGGAAGTGAGAAGGTAGCTGCTTTGGTCTCAGGAAAAAAACGTTGGCTGCTGTAACGCTGTAATTTTCCCTCAGTTGATATAAATGATTGCTTACCTTTCTGGCTGCATGCTGCATAAAGTCAGGAAGAATAAATGTTAAACATGGTTCTGGACTGGCAACCAGTCCAGGGTTGCCAGGCTGCCTCTAATCTGACAGCAGGGATAGGCCTCAGCAACTCAGCAACTTTGAACTGGATTATGAAGTAGAAAATGGATGATGGATAAACAGATATTTGAAATTATATTTGAGATGCATCCATGCAAACAATAGTTACACAAACAGTTGAGATTATTTGTGGTCACAGTGTGATATTTCCATCTAAGTGAATCATTGCTCTGATAACAGTTTCAATACAATTTCAATACTTTCTCCTGCGTCCACATTCATGTGTGGGCGATAATCATTCTTATATTATATTCACTACATGTATTTAAGTTACCTTATTAATAATTCAATCCGATGACACAGCAGTTGTAGAATCTAGATTTTATTTGAGAAAAGCAACAATCTGGAAAAGCTTTAAGTAACTGTGAGGATGAAAACTCAGTTTTCATCAGTTGTTTAGTTTTCTGGTGACATTGAAAAGAAATTATGTGAATAAGAAAAACATTTTTATTGGGGATTTGAATGCATGCATGTACACTTTAATGCCTATTGTGTGTGGTGTGTGTGTATATGAGATCACCTGACACATAAGTCCACATTTAATTCAATTCAATTCAATTCCGTTAAATTTAGTTCAATTCAATTTTTTTAAATAGCACATTTAACACAACCTTTGTTGATCAAAGTGCTGAACAAAATTAAAATCAAATTAAAAGTATGCATACTAATGATATAAATAGAACTATATTTGATATAAAAGAAAGTACTACAGGGACAACAGGTAGAAACAAAGTTAAAACAGATAAAAAAAAAATAACACAATGAAACCCAAGTAAGAAAAAAATTGAATTAGTCAACATGCAAATAGAAATAGCCAAGATATCCTGTTTAGCTGATATTAAATGCCAGGGAGAAGTAATGGGCTTTCAAGCCGGATTTAAAGTGCTCCAGGGAGTGTGATGACCTAACAGAGAGCTGAAGGCTGTTCCACAGTCTGGGAGCTTCCTCTCCTCTAGTTTTCAGCCTGGTTTTAAGCACTGCCAACAGGAGCTGATCTGCAGACCTTAGGGATCCTGACAGAGCATAGGGCTGCAGAAGCTCAGTTAAATAAGGAAGGGCGGCATAAAACACAAACATTTAAAAACACTTGATGAAATGTTAAACTGGACTCTAAAAGTAACTGGGAGTTAGTGAAGGGAGGCCAGTGCAGGAGTAATGTGCTCCCATCGCCTGGTTTTTGTCAATAGTTATTTTGTTACAATTGAGTGAAACAGTGAAAAGAAACTTTATGGCTTTTAAAAATAGAGCCCAGGGGAATCCCGTATAAAAAGAAAAGGACAGGCACCAAGACTGATCCCTGGGGAACCCCATAAACTCTTTTGAGTGCATTCATATCTCTGAGAAGTGGTAAAATAACCCATGTATGTTTAACTATGGCAAAACAATTTCAAACAGAAGAAGCAGCATCAGATTTCACCCATTTAGCACTAATAATGCCACACTAACTCTTCTCCTCGGGTCAGTGCAGAACCATTCACACTCTGAATCTTGTTGGTCAAGTAGGCAAACAAGTCCCAGGTGACAACAACCTACAGAATGAGTGAGATGGTCAGTGGTGCATATGCAACCTCAGTTGCTATGTTTACATGGGAATTTTAATTCCTCTTTAATTCAGAATAAAAGTTAATTCCGCTTTAAACTAATGAAAAACGACCATGTAAACACTTAATTCCTAATGCTAATTTTTATTCGGAATTAAACTTAATTCTGATGTAAGTATCTGGTATATTAACATTTTAATTCCGATACTTTTAGTTCCTCTGTCATGTAAACCTTAATTCTACTCTAAATTAATTCCGGTCATTCTGCGCATGTTCCTTACCTTGTCCTGTCCAGATGACGTGCGTTGTTTTCCCTCCCGTGTTCGGTGGTCTATCTTTCTTCTCCTTCTCAGTTGCTGCAAAAAGTGAAGTAGTATGCTCGTGTTGAGCTGCTACTTCACATTCATAATAGAAATAGAGGTGAAACTGGTACTTATGTAGTTTTTACAAGTTACGACTGAAAAGACTAGAAGCAGGGAGCCAACTTTGTTTATTTCCGGTATATGTCATACGTCACGTGCACCCTCTGTCCAATCAGAACCCTTCCCAACCCACTGCTCTAAAGAGAAATTAAGTGAGGACGTGTTTTATTCAAGCATCTTTGTTTTGCCCTAACTTGATGTCTTTCTTCCATTTTATTATTTTATTCCATTTTATTGCTTTGACACTGCATCAGTTTTAGCTTAGTTATATAAATGTGCACTTAGTTTTCTCTCTCAGACGTTGTGCTGCATACAGGCCACATGTTTTTGGACTTTTTGTTCTGCTCTTTCTGGCTTGCTGGTTTTCCACATCCAGGAAATATTGCAGGGATGGAAAGGAGGCTTCATAAGTTGACCTCTGTAGTTCATTTATAGAACTGTAGTATAACCTGCTAATACTCCTGGTACCAGCTAGTGTGGGCAGCAAAGATGGATTAAGTAGTTGACTAATCATGTGCATAGAAAGGGAAAACTTTATCAAATACCACAAAGTAAGCGGCACTGAATGTTTTTGTCTAAACTTATCTTGTGTCTCTACATCTGTCAGATGGAGCCATTGTTGGTGTTGGGGAAAAAAAACATGCCTCCACATTTTCTTCAAGCATGCTGGAAAAGAGGATGAATGTAAGCGTAGCGCATATTTATGGAAAGGGAGTTTTTCATTTATCAATTTAACATAATTTAAATGATAGAAAGTATTCATAATTTTGTAATTTAATTTACAATGAGTAGAAATGACCAATGTAATGGCTGCTTCTCTAATTGTATCAGACCATCAACGAAACTTTAGTTTTTGTGGAAGGTGTTTCAGGTCCCTGAATTGCAGAACAAAAGATAAAAGAGCAGCTTTTAGAACATCTACTGCATGAAACATGTACTAATGATGGTCTATTTTAACCCTTTTGTCTTGCATATGAATGAATGAGGATGGTATTTTTGTAAATAAACCACTTCAGTTGATGTTAGTAAGTCATTCAATACGTTTCCACTCACTGGAGAATAAATAAATATATAATATAATTGAACATAATGTAATTACACAAGTTTGCCTTTGTGTTAAATAGGAAAAGAAAATGACACAGCTACATTTTATAGAAGACTTAAATAATGTACAAATCATGATCAATTCTAAACATCACTAATAAACAAAGTATCATTGTATATGTCTGTAGAGGTAAAATACTGTACTTAACAAAACGTTGCATTTTTTTCTTTTATTAAGTAATGCATGAAAGGGTTCAATGATTGTATTTTGTATTGATTTTATGTTATTATTATACTATTTTAGACTTCTAAAATGACAAAGTACCAAAAAAAAAAGTTAAAATAACAAAGGGCTTGGGGCTAAAAGCATGTCCCCAGCATACCTCCAATCCCAAATCCCCCAACCTCCAAATATGGACCATCTGTCTTGTTGGATTTAATTGAAAATGTAGTTTTTGTGAGTATTTAAGAAAATCAGTTGACACTGTGTTCATTTGTGGAGTTATTTTCAAGTGTTGTTATGATTTGATTATAAAAGACAGAATTTTATCTCTATGTGAGTGACTAACTTTTGCTGTACAGTAGTGTTGTAATATATATATATATATATATATATATATATATATATATATATATATATATATATATATATATATATATATATATATATATATATATATATATATATGACTGACTTTACCAAACAGAAGTCATGTTATTGTGAGTTTTTCCCATGTGGTATTTACATAATTTTGTCTACCCCCCTGTACACATTCTGCACATTGTTTTGGCAGGTATGTCAACCGCACAGAGGGCAAAGCAGTTCCTTTATTTCCCAGTGTTTGTCAGCCAGTGGCTGCAGGTGGCTGTGTGGTCGCGTTACAGACTCAGTGAAAGTCCACACTCAAGCTCACTGAGACGCACATTCTGGCTTTCCATAACATCTGAAAATTCCTGTGGATTAGATCTAATTCTTGTGACATATGGACAAATGGTGGTTGTGTGTGAATGTGTGTGCACATGAGAGAGCAGCTGGGAGCAGTAGGTGAAACCTGCATGCAACAGGCTGCTTCATGGGACCGTCAGCAGACACCTGTTTGAATAACCCCCGCCAGACACTTGATACGTTGGAAGAAGGGTGGGAGGGTGAGGCGTTTGGTGGTGTTGGGGGGGTTGGAGTAAGACAGTGACGAATAGAGGAGGAAGGGGAGAATGGGAGAAAACAGCTGGAACAACTGAATGCTTCCGTTTTCTGTTTCCTGTCACAGATTTTTCAGGATCGTTTCAACAGAGAATACAGTTTTAACTTCAGTCCTCCACCAGATTCTTGGTGATTCACTTTCAAACTAGAAGAGTGTTTAAAAGATGTGTCGGGTTTTAGCTCACAGTTAAATATTTATTCACTGAACACACGCTTTCAGAAACAATAATCCTCTGTTCTTAAAGAGCTTCCTTCATGGGGTCCAGTAAGGACTCTCTTCTTAGGACGGACCGGCAATCAATCCTCTGATAATAAGACGGTCACCCTACCTTCAGAGCTACAGTCACCCTGGTGCAAATGTATAAAAAATGAAATGGTTGTCATCAACTTGCACTTCTTTTCTTTTTTAGCAGGTCTCCTGGCTTCGAGTTATGGTGCTTGTTTACCTCCAAACAGTTGAGTTGGATGTCCATCTTTCCTTTCCTTCCTGTTAAAAGGGAGTTTTTCCTCCCCACTGTCGCTCACTGACCCCTGCATGCTCAGCAGGGGGATCGAATCAAAGACTAGATTTAATGCATTTCACTGATTTTCTTAGTTAATACAAATGCAGCTACATAAATTAGACTAACGTGGATAGTATATAGATTTGTTTCAACTGCATCATAACTGATCATAACCTCAACTGCACTGTATCTTCAAAAGTGGTTTTTGAATGACTTTTCTATATATCAGAACGGTACATATGAAGCTCAGCGGAATTTAATTAAATTAGGAAATTAAACATCAGTTCGAGCATTTGTTTATAAACAAATTCTTTCTGCTTTAGTAAATTTGATCATCATGTTGCTCTGCCATGAAGCGCTGCAAGGTCGTGTTCATCTGATGGGTTTCAATAAGACCAGGATAAGTCTTTAGTCAACCTAAACTAAACCCTCCCACCTCCACCTTACAGGAATAAAATATTTTCTTTTGGTTATCAAAGAGTTATTCTCACTCAGCCCTTTGGCAATAGGAACCATTTAGATGTGTTGAATAACAGCACTTCTTGTTCTTTCACACAGGCAAGGAACAGTGTTGATTTCTGAACATGTTTTGAACTAGCCATCACATTCAAGCCAAAAATAAAGTTACTTAGGAACCTGAAAAGTTGGTTGTCGTGGGCACCAAAAAATCATGGCGCTTGCTTGCAAACTCTAACTTCATTAAAGGTTTCACTCATGGCAATATAACAATTTGTTATATAGTAATATATTTAAATAAAGTAAAATAAAAGACCAATGCTGGCTGTTAATGTTCACACTGTTTTACATGTCATGTTTCAACAAGAAGGCATCAAAAAGAAAAAAAAACCCCAAACATATAATGAACAAACTGAAATAATTGAAGAAGGAATTTTTCTGCAACTGTAAAAAAATAACAGGAGAGACAGATTTTGTGTTACATGACTCAGGCTGCTGAACTGACCCCCCTGCAGCTACAACCGAAGGAGAAGTACTGTCTTCCACAAATAAAGATAACTGACTACAGACCACCTGTTCAAAACAAAGTTTAAAATAGGCTAACTTAGGCAGATCAAGCATCAGAACAAGCTATTTTGCAAATGCTTAAGGACACTGCGTTACTATGTTGTCTGGCAACACGTCTTTTTGCATACATATGTTTATTTTAAGAAATTTTAGATATTAAAGGAGCCTGATAACTTGACCAACAATTCTCATGACCAGATTTTTAAGTTGTTTATGTTAATTTTTAAGTAATAAAGTCTGCCTATATTGGTTCTGGTTAAACTGATGTGAATGTGGGCTGGTTCACAAGAAGGCACCAAGGTTCTGACACAGAACAAGAACAAAAACAAGAAAACAAAAATATACTTAAAAAAAAAAAAAAAAAAAAAAGAAAAAAAAGAAAAAGAGAACAAGAACAAAAACAAAAAGTTCCAGAACAAGAACAAGAAAATAAAAAAAAAACCAAAAACAACAAGAATGAGAACAAAAATGACAATGAGAATGAAAACTAAAACGAAAAAAAAAGAGCAACAACAAGAGTGAAAACAAAAACAAGAACAACAACAAAGAAGAACAACGAGAACGAGAAGAAAAAGAACAGCGTTTATCAGAGAGCAAAAACCTTCTCAAATAAAAACTTATTGCTGTAAAACGGTGGGGCGGGGTCAAGCAGTAAGTCTGGGACTGGGCCATACCGCTGTACAATGTCCATGGTTTACTACTTTTCTTGACTGGTTCTGATCATGCATCTGGGTTTTACTGACAATCTTCCACATAAATGGCTAAAATGGACACAGTTTTATTTTTTTATTCACAGTGTTCAAGCCACCATGATTTATTCAGCGTCTAAACGTTTGCTGGGAAATGCATGGAGGAAACTGTGCCAAAGTCAGACAACAGGTGAGCGGTTACGCTCTCAGGCACGTCTCATTGATATTCTAACCTATTGCACTTTCCCAGAGAGATGACTCCCCTGTGGAAACACATTACTGCCGTGCCCCCCCCCTTCTGGCTTTGATCCTTGCACTGCGAAGTAGATCGCAGGCGAAGCTTGAGTTAATATGAGCATCGTGGCTCAGAAGAGGGAACTGTGAAAGTATCTGTTGATACCTGGATGTGATTTTTAGACCTACATCAGCTTCAGCTCTCTGTCCCACTCAAAGAACATCTTCATGTTCCACATAAGATCATTTTCAAGTTTGGAGCCGATGTTTGTGGTTCTCAGCTCAAAAACAATTACATGATATTGTATAAAAGTGAAAAGTGAGCGAGGGAGGTTCCTGCAGCCAAACAATACAAGGGCTTCCTTTCAGGAAGCGGCAGGTCAGAGCTCAGTAAAGTCCTGAACACAAAGAGCTGAAATGAAGCTGGGTTGAATCCAAAACCTCTGTTTTGACTGACCTCTGGGTGTTTAGTGAGGCACGGGTCACTTCTCTACTCCACCTTGAGGGATGATGGACTGGGGATGGGCGTTCGTATGCTGCTCTTCCTCACATGAGGGTGGATGGCGTGTTCCAGGACGAGGGACTGGCTCCACGGTGTCCTGATGATCAGATGATGGTTCTGCCTTTCACCTGCTTTCATTTCATTGACGTTTCTCCCTTTCGTTGTAAATGCTCTGTGATAATATTTGCATACTGGCTTTCAGCAGTCAGTTTTCTCCCTGACCTTCTAACTCAAATGGAAAATATCTCCACACACACACACCTCTGTGTTTAGCTTGTGCTTGCATTCCTGATGCTATTTTACATACTGTTCATTTCTCTGGTAACTACAGTGTCTGAAGTACCTTCTGGTAGCATGAAAAATCATGTACAATTTCAGTATAATCGAATTGATAGAATAATATAAATCTGCCGTTCTGCCTGTAGGTGTGTGTATGTGTGCTGTGAAATTCAGTGACTGTATGTATCAGTGTTCTCCACAGTTTTAAAGCTATTTGATCGCCTGTGGACTTGATTACGAATCGGCTTCTTAAAAGCTTCCACACTTCTGAGCTTATTTGTCATATTTTCTTCTACACTAAACCAATGAGGAAACAGGAATTTACCACACTGTACTTTGGGTAATGAAGGGACTGATAAAGATTTTCCAGAATGTACTGTAGATCTTTAGTTCTCCTTCAGAGTCACACTCATGAAGAGCTTTTGTGTTTCAAATCAGGAAGGATAAAAGAGCACGTTAGGCTTCAGATCCTTGCTTGAGGGTTTTAGGAATGAAGGGATCTTTTGCCTTTAGTGCTGATAATCGGCAGCTTCTCTCATTTCCTTTCAGCACAAAAACCTCCTCTGTCTGCCTTCTTATTCTCAGAGGGAGAGTTTTCACCTCCCTGGGGTGAGACTGAGCCACCTGTAAGCCTGGATTTATATCCAGAGAGGAGGAAACCACTCTGGTCTTTCCAGCTTTACTGATGTCGGCCACTTGTAATGTGTGTTCCAGTGGTTCAGTGGTTGGTTTCTTCTTACACAAAGATTGAAAAAGCCTTGATTTGCTAAAAAGTAAAACACTTGTCATGTCAACAAACTAAACTAAAACTTTATATAAAAATAAATCTTTAACAATAATTAAATGTAAAACTTTAAAATTTTCAAATAATTTATGATACGTTTTTGGAAAAGAATTCAGAATTTTTTTTCCACCGTAATCCATCCATCCATCCATCATCCATCCATCCATCCATCATCCATCCAGCCATCCATTTAATCAATCCATCCATCCATCCATCCATCCATTTAATCAATCCATCCATTTAATCAATCAATCCATCCATCCATCTATCCATCTATCCATCCATCCATTTAATCAATCAATCCATCCATCCATCCATCCATCCATCCATTTAATCAATCAATCCATCCATCCATCCATCCATCCATCCATTCATCCATCAATCCAAACAGTGAAAAATGGTGCAAAAGTTAATGTCTGTTTGTACAGATTTATTTTGCCTCATTCATCAAGCCCTCAGTTGGGAACCTTGGGGTAACTCTTGACCCTGTGTTACATCTGGATGTTCAAACCGAACAGCTGGTTCCTTCCTCTTTTCAGCCACAATCTGAGACTAGATGATCTGTTATGCAACCCTATTTTCACATGTTTAAGTTAAAAAAAATCTGTGGAAAGTCTCCAGGTTGTCCAGAATGCTGCTGCACGGTTAATAAAAAAATCTTCCAGGTATTCACATGTCCCTTTATGCTAAACCAGCGTCACTGGCTCTCTGTTCATCACAGAGTACATTTTAAAAGTCTGGTTTTAACATATATAGCTCTAAGTAATCAAGCACAAGTTTATGTCAGTGACCTTTTGCAGCCTTATGTTCCCGGCAGGTTCCTGAGATCACGTGATCAGAGTCTGCTGGTTGTGAAGCAAGCATGGCTGAAAACCAGAGGTGACAGAGTGTTCGCAGCAGTGGCTTCCTCCATCTGGAACGATCTCAGCCGGAGATCTGCAGATTCAGAAATCGACTTTAAAAGCAGCTGAAGATGTAACTTTTTTAACTTACTTTTGTTTAGTTTGATTTATGTTATGTTTCCTCTGTTGTTTTGTATTTTATTGTGAAACAATCAGTGACTTTTATTCTAAAAGATGCTATAAGAATGAAAATGTACTTCATTTAATTGTCTTTTCCTCGTTCCTTCTTTCGTTTGTTTGTTCATTCGCTCGTTTGCTCGTTCGTTCGTTTGTTTACTCATTCGTTAATTAGTTCGTTAGTTCATTGATTCGTTCATCTTCCATCCTCTTACCTTCCCCTCTCATCATTCATCTTACCCTGCTTCATTCTTTATCTCTTTTCCTCGTTTATTCATCCTTCCCTATCATTCGTCCTCCTTCCTCCTCCCTCATCCTTCCGCCCACCAACCTCTTCATCCTCGACCCCATCTCATCTTTTTTTTTTTTTTTTTGGTCCTGCTCTCTGAACTCTGTTGACAGGATGGAGTTAAGGATTGAGAGAACAAAGGGAAGGATGGACCAGATAATTGTGATTTTCTGCTCATCAGGAGCTGGCAGGACACGAAGGAATGCGGAGGAAGAGGTGAGCATGGAGGTGAACATCTGGCATCAGTCAGGAGGATGATTCTGTCTTATAAATGAAAATTAAAACCCCAATGTTACCCGTAATAAAAGAGCAATGCTTGATGAGAGCTTGTTGATGAATATGTGAAGAATATGCAAAAAAAAAAAACCTTCTCACTATAATGGTTCATGTTAGTGGACATTACAGCCATGTGAGGGAGGGTAGTTGTGATTTGTTTGTAAGTTAGCCTGTCTCCCAAATCAAGCTTATATTGATCCTCTGATAAAGACTGGCGATACATTACGGATCCTCTTTCCATTCTAACCACAATTATGCTTTTTATTTTATTTTTGCCTTTTTTTTTTTTTTTTTAGCAAATGTTATACTCATTTTCTGTCACAGACATAATGTCACATTCTTGCAGTCATACCACGTATTACCTTGTCTAATGTGGCAATTTACAAAGTAATAAATCTTCACCAGAATGGCAGACCTCAAGCTGTTTTTATGGTCCCCTCATCAGGCCTTTCTTATATATGGTCATTTGCTCCAGGCACAGCACACCCATCAAGGACAGGAAGTACAGTTTCCAGCTTTGGCTGCTGCACCGTCAACAGAGTTTTACAACCACATCAGTGAAAAGGAAGTGAGTCTGGGAGGGGAGCCCTAAAGAAGAGTAGTTTGTTTCATTGATGTGCTGTTGTTGATGGACTGAGAAAGGATCAATATAAAAACAAACCAACAAAACAGCATTATTATGTAATTAATACCCAGAGCAAATGAAAGAAGCTGCTCTTACCATCAGTAAGAGGTGAAATAGGATGAATTATGCGCTGCTGTTAACAACAGATAAGAAAGGAAATAAGACTTTGTGGGGGAAAAAGACCTTAGCGGTCCACTTTCAAGCAGGTTTTTATCTTTTGTTTCCAAGGAAAAATCAAATGGGAAAACAGATATCATGATGATTGGATTAGTTCAGCACATTAATGGATATGTAGTGAACCAACCCCGCAAGGAGCAGAGCACAATCTGAGTCACATAACTTAAGAAAAACGGACATCTAGGCGATCGTTACAGTTTCTCCATTTCTAATGTGAGCATAAATTGGAAAACAGGTAATGGTTCGTTATCCATCATTATACTGAAAGTGCACAAATATTTGGGCATAAACAAAAAGAAAACGGAGAAAGATCTTGAGGAATTCTTCCAACTACGTGAATCGAGTATCATTCGAGTGATGTCCAGAGGCAGAAACAGCTGGATCACAATGTCAGTCAGATCAAAGTTATGTTAAAGGTTTTTATTTTGTCCAATGTGCCACAACCATTCCTATAAATAAAAACAAAACAACCTCAAGTCAGTGTGTTATACTTTTTTGTGATAATGTGGAATCTTTTTAAGGTATTCTACCATCCATCAAGCTGCTACCTGCCGCCATGCTTACGCTGTTTGAACCAGTTGATCTCCAACCTCAGAGGGATTAAAATCCTTTATTTTAATAAAGTTTATTCCAGACACCACCAATAACTAACTATATGGACCACCATAAAGACGAATGCTGCTTTTCTTTAAGCTGTTGATGTTATGAAGGTAAAAAGTTGTTTGGTGATGATTAGAAGACGCAGATATAATAGCATTTGAAGTCTACCCAGTAATGTATGGTTGTATATCTCTAAACTCAAGTTTATCCTCTGCAATTCCACCACTAGTTAAGCTCTGTATGAGTTGTAATGAAACTTATGAAGGCAACCATGAAAACAGTCGAACCATGCGATCCTTCCCTCCTCTGGGCTCAAGTTAAAAGTCATCTGATGGAAATTTCATCAGTTTTTAAAATTAGTTGTCAGTAATCAGCCTTACTTTGTCCTCAGATTTAATTGTTCACATGTTTAAAACAGACACAAAGTCATGATGCAGTGATGTAAAGATTAACGCTCTGATGGGACGTCCATTTCTTCAAAGTGGTTGGTTTAGTTGTGCAGTTTAAGGATCTCCTGCCCTTTTGACTGAAAGATTAACTAAATATGTTTAAAATGTTGTTGCACTAGCAGCCCATATTTAGTACCGACACAATTTTCTGAAAAATCTTTATTTAACCTGGTCTTTGCCTCTTCATCCTCACCCAACTTCCAATCCACCTCCCTACTCTGACCACTGTTTTTCCTCCATTACCCCGCTCTTCTGAAGACCTGAGGACAAGATGTGTTTGTACAGAGCTGGCCGCAGACAGTCAGACGGAGATTTGAGATGTCAGATGGAAAGCTGCACAGACCAGCAGGCAGTCAGACGGTTGGGACGGCAGACAGGCTGGCGGTGGGCGTCTCTCCGTTAACGAGGCCTGACAGCTTCCATGCAGGCTCATGCAACAGTGAAAGGGAGGATTGGGTCAGATTCAGAGTGTTTGATGTTGGGGTGGCACTTGTGTTTGAAGCCACCGCTCATTTCGCCTCTGTTTGCTTTTTTTAAGCCGTGTTGTGTCAGTCAGCCCCTCTCTGCTGGCCACGGGGCCAGGCAGACCCTTATGGTAACTCACAATGACGGTCAAAAACAAACCACCTGTTATCTGCCCACCAACCCTGCTAGCTGATACTTACAACGCTTATCTGGATTGTTAGATTTCCCAACATGCTCGTTTTTCTGGTACATACAAGAGTTTCATTCTTTAGCGAGCAGCCGGAAGAATCCAACTTCTTTTTTTCTGGTTTAACTGGTTTAAGCCAGGAAATCCTGGGTTGGCGTGCTGGCCTGGATGCCGTATCTATTGTCTGGCCACTCGCTCACTGCTCCCATTGATGCTCTTCATCCAGCTGTAAAATCTGGTTTGGTGCTGAAGCGTGTGTGTGTGTCTGTGTCTGTATGTGTGCGTGTGTGGGATTGAGGTGATGTGGATGTTACAAGGCAGATGCCTCGCACTCTGAAAACAAGATGTCACCACCCCCCCTCTTACCAACCCCAGATGGGTAGAGGTGAAGAGTTATGGGCATCAGAGGGTTACAAACATGCAGTGTTTGTTTCATGCATGCTTTCAAGGCAGTGTCGCTCTGCCAGTCTCAGCTATTGGTTTTCATGGTGCATTTCCTGTCTTCCACCGTAGATGTTCTGCAGCTTTTAACTTGGGGGGGGGGGGGGGGGGGGGGGGGCAGATTAGCATAACGGCCTCCGCAGGAACCCTGTCAGCATTAAAACACACTTCCTCTGGAAGTTGTTTTCTGCATAATCTGTTCCTCCCACCACCATCTCCCCCCTGTCAGCCCTCACCAGTAGCCCTTTCCTCCTCCAAACATCTTTTTCACTATTTCTTCCTGTTTGTCGCTCAGTCTTAAAGTCGGGTCAGCTGTGCAACATGTAGCTTTACACACAAACTTTTTAAATGACATTTACAGGAGGATTTTGTGTGAAACTTAAAGGCATTGGGTGAATGACCAAACCAAATGGTACAGAAAGGAACGAGGAGCCAGAGATCCAGGGGCCCAGTCGGCCCACAGAGCCCAGGACAGCTAAAGCAGAGACAGCCTGGTACAGACTCAGCCTGGAGCAAAGGAAGGCCCTGACTGCAGTCTCCTGGTCCCATGGGGTAGGGGTGCAGAGCACAGGCTGATGACAAGGAGGTCTGGCAGGCACCAGCACCTGTAAGCCCAAGAACCACCAACATTGCCTAACAGGACCCTCCTCGGGAACTTGGCGGGACTGGACCACCCCACTATGGGCCAGAATCCTCCTGATGTCAAGGCTAGGCAAGGACAAGGATAAGTTCACGACTTCCACCCTTCCCATTCACCAAACTGGGTCTCCCCCAGCCTGGAAAGGGACATCCCTATAGACCCCAGTGCTCCAAACCCCCCCGACCCCCCAGGCTGCCCCCCAGTGTGATCCAGTCTCCAGACCAGCATAGCCCCAAGTCAGGCCCCAGTTTATTGCATTATTGTGACTTTTTTTCAATAACTTTTTCCTTTCAATTCACTAAAATGATCCAATAAGTCGGTGCTAAAACACAAATAACAGGACTGTGAAGCAAATTTTAAGTTCATAACAGTTTTTTTTCTTGATTTTTCTTGACAGATCAGTTTGTGATGTTACCATGATGAGTTAATTATTCTTTAGTTAATGAGAATGCAGACATTCCTCTCATGAGCAAGTCTTTACTAAAGCCTTGCCAGCATGCAGAGCTACCATCTTGCCAACTGCACCAACTGATTCAAGCTGAAAAGTTCAGATGGCCAACAGAGACGGCTTGATGTCTTTAGCAGTTACATTTGCCAACAGGCTTTATTTGAGCAGCTGCTCAATGAAACAGAGAAGAGGGAGCTGCTCAGTCTCTCAGCTTTGCTGCGGTAAGAAGAGTCTGTCTGCGCTAATAAAAGCATCAAACGTTCCCATATATACCTCGATTTAATGTTCAGTGGAACAACAATCTGAAAAACTGAGAGGTGGAATTCTGGAAACTGCTTGATAGAGCAACATGTTCAGAGATAATACTCCTTATCGCCAAGTTAGAAATGTATAATTTGGAAATTAAAATCACTTGTATAAATTAGGGATTGGGATTATATGCAAAAGTACTTTCCAAATCATATTAGTGAGGTCTTAGGCAGTATGGCTACTGCTCTGACATGAGTCTGGTCTGCAGAAGAGCTTCGTACATGTTCCGATTAAAGCTGGGATAGGTGATGTTGGGGAGCTAGCAAGATTTAAAAGTGGCACCCTGTCTTGGCTCCTCCTCCTCTGGTTTTGTTCCTTGTGTGATCCAAGCAAGCAGCAACCTCCGGCGGTTAAAAGTGAAGCCTATGCGGAAGTGCATGAAACTGCAGTTCCCCCTTCATCCGCTAGGGGCTCCAAAACAGAGCAAATCCCCACAGACTCCCATGTTAAAAAGGCCAACTTTACGGCAGAAATAAACATGTTTACAGCCTGGTTAAAATATCAATTTTAGTTTTATAGGTCAGGTTTACCTTCATGACAACTGTGGGGGGAGTAAATTTCTTTCTAACTCGCCCGTTTTAAAGTAATTTAATCTCGAAGTTCGGCGTATTTAGGGGCGTGTCCTTTTCACTGACAGGTACCAATCTCCGGCTTCAAGTAAGAAGAACGTAGAACAACCGCGGTTTTTAGCCGGTTAACAACGTGACTTAGCTTTAGCCTGCTTAGCTCAGTTAGCTGGTTAGCTCCCATTATCTCCGGGTTAGCTCGGTTAGCTCTTAGCTACAGAAGGCTCGGAGTTCGCTCGATGTCAATCATCTACCATGACACTCACAACCCTCCTCTCAGCTCCACCTTTTTACCCATATTTGTATTTTCTGGGCGAGACGACGCGCATGACGCTGCCAACATGGCGACGGTATTAACCGCCCACCGGGTTTCAATTCAGCTCTTCACAAACCTATGGGTGACGTCACAGTGGCTCCATCCATCTCATTATATACAGTCTATGGATCCAAGGCTTTTTTATTACCAGTTTTTTCCACCAACGATTTTCTCCTTCTCGGCCGTTTAGCAGGAGGAGGCAAATAAACCGAGTCGGGTGGGGGGAAATCCTTCCTGCATTTTCTCAGATATGAAGAAGCTTACCAAGTATAAAATAAAACTCCATTTTGGTCTGAACGTTTGGATTGGTCAGAGTTTTTTACGGATTGAAAAGTAAACTGAGGGGTCTAACTATATTTCCTATTGTTCATGATTACAAAATGTACATACTACTACCAGGACGAGGAACCACTTCACTCAGAGTAAAAAAAACCCCATCTCTGAGCAACATTACCTACCCCAGCTTTAAGTGTGTAACAATGTGATGCTTGTGTACTAGTGATGGAAAACTTAACTCTTGACTGAAGCTTTTAAGAGTTCAGTTTTGGACTCATTTGGGTCCATGTTTACATAGACAAGTATTTAATCTCTCTAAACAAAGTCCGTTTTGATCCCAGTTTCTACCTAACATGTTTACATTGACGCTAGATATGGCCAGTTGTATTTACGTGAGCAACACATTTAATATGATTCTGTGTCGACATGTGCAGTGCTTACTAGCTTGGAGAAGAACAGTTAGCTTATTAGATAAAACTCTGAGAAGAAACTGTTTAATCTATGGTTGGATGCAAGTACCAGGCAGGTCAACCCACCACTCATTGTAATATTTATTCATTTACTACAAGCAGGCCAGTTAGGCCACTTAAGGCCCAGGCCACCAGGAAATCCCATTCGCAGCATGGGCCTGTATGGTGCTGATACCATTACCAGCCTTACAAAGACGCTTCACGTGAATAAAACCAGTATTAGTGCGCAGCTATAGTTTCATCATTGTGTCTCCAGCCTTGTGCTAATGTTCCTTTTTGGGAGTGAGGGGTGCACTGCAAACTTTGGACCAACAAATTCCATCAAATACATGAGAAACATTTCTGTAACTATCATCTTTGAGATTAGGTCTGCTGTTTGCCTTTCATGTCTGACATTTAAAGTTACTTCATCTAGTGACAAAATTAACCATGACTTGATTTTTGGATGGATTGCTCCTGAAGCTTATGTTAGCCTAGCAAATGCTGCACTGCATTCGTTTTAGTTCATTTTCTTGAAGGAGTTCCACACAGTGTGTTTTATCTTTGGCCCTGCATGTATATGTTTTCCCTACACTTTGTTCCATAGCCTAGAAGTAGTTTGGCATATTAACGCCACCTTGCAGTAGCAGTAATCCTCTCCAACCAGGTGCTATGTAAAACAAGACATTTGCTTATCCAGACAAGGTGCATAAACTAATGAGAACCAGTTGGAATCGGGTATGTCTAACAAAGATTGGATGTTTGAAAGATAGGTAATTATGTCACTATGTACGAACACTGAAAGGAATCTGATAATGGACTGGAAAATAAAACAAGAGTTTTTCAAAAGTATATGTATGAGTGTCAGAACCTTCTATTACGATCATCTAATTACTACCAGTTTTAATGTCATGTAAACAAGCTACACAATGATGACTGGAATAAACTGCAATAAAACATTGTGCTACTCCTTATGTACTTTAACTGAAGGATTTTTAAAAACAATCTATATAATTTTTTTTTTGTCATTGCTGATTCATACTTTTTTGCCCATTTTGGGGATGCTCAGGGAACCCTAAACTGAATCCCAGCAGCATAAAATTAGAGAATTTTCTGTTTATTTATTTGTTTTTACTGTATGTGTTTAAAAAAAATAGAAATATGACAAAAACTGTGTTGGCACTTGTTGAAATGTAATATTTTCACAGCAAATGTACAGAATATAAATGTACATAAACTTCAGTTATTTGCTGTCCCCATATAAAATGCTTTTGAGAAGCACATGAACAGTTAACTTACATCATAAATTAAGGTTATGTTTCTTTTTTATTTCACTTTTGCTGTGGCTCAGCATTTAAATAACCTTTATCAGATTTGATGGTTTAGTCACAGACTTTCCTGAAAAGAGTTTACTTTTTTCCACAAATCACCCCTGCTTCAGAACTGAAGCTGAATATGTCTTCCATCTTTTTACTTTTGGTGTTAAAAATGTAATTATTTTCTTTGCAGTAAAATGAGCTTTCTTACTTTCAGAGATCAGTTTAGCATCAGAAGAGTGGTTGCTTGTCAGGTACTTCTTTCTTTTTTTTTTTTTTGTTGAGGTTTCTTGCCTAAAAAGGCTGGAGCCCAAATGCATATTTAACAGCAAAAAAACATACAAAAAACATAAAGCAAAAATGTGCTTTGTTTCAGGATATTGAAAGCAAATCAGGGCTTTTTTTAAATTTCAGCTCTGCCAGATTCCACCACAAAACCCATCCGGGGGGAACTATGACAGACTCTTCCGATGAGGAGAAAAAAAAAAGAAACATGACTTGTTTTCCTTGCAGAGTCATCCATATTCTCATGTTCCCACATCCGGATCAGGAAGCCGCTCTGAGCACCAGGAACAGGTGGATCCACAGCACTGTCTGCTAGGGGTTCAGATCCAGTCAAAGGCAGAGGAAGTGGCCTGGACAGAGGGAAAGACCTAAACAAACTAGAATTTGAAGTTCATGCAGAACAGCTGTATGAAGGCCTTCTGCTGAATGAATGTCACCTGCTGTGTGGAAGATCCAGAAGTCTTGATTAAAATGATTAAAAAGCTGAAATCCCAGAAGTTCTGCAGTTGAAAGGCAAACTTAAAGATGAAGCTCAAACTGAAGCTGATAAGGTAAATGTTACAAACATGCACAGGCAAATATCTTGATCAGTTGAGTTTATTGCAAGGCTCCTTCCGTCTGTTATAAGAGTTGAAAATACAATATGCAGGATGTGGAGCTTAACCAAATCGACCATCTGTTATTATTTGCCAGAATAAAATGTCAATAATATAAAATATGTAGTTTTGTGGTCATATTTTCGGTAAATTTTTGCTTACTTTGAAATCCATAGTGATGCATCCACCGTCACTCATGGTGCAACTCAATCTCTGCCCACAAATCAAGGCTTAACTGTCCAATTATCTCTTGTCTTCATGCCGCTTATCTGGGGTCGGGTCACGGGGGCAGCAGCCGAAGCAGGGAAGCCCAGACTTCCCTCTCCCCAGCCACATTTGCCAACTCTGCGGGGGGGATCCCGAGGCGTTCCCAGGCCAGCCGAGATATATAATCCCTCCAGCGTGTCCTGGGTCTTCCCCGGGGTCTCCTCCCAGAGGGACGTGCCTGGAACACCTCACCAGGGAGGCGTCCAGGAGGCATCCTGACCAGATGCCCGAGCCACCTCAACTGGTTCCTCTCAATGCGGAGCAGCAGCGGCTCTACTCTGAGTCCCTCCCGGATGACCAAGCTCCTCACCCTATCTCTAAGGGAGAGCCCGGCCACCTCGCGGAGGAAACCCAAACCAGCCGCCTGTACACGAGATCTCATTCCCTCGGTCACGACCCACAGCTCGTGACCATAGGTGAGGGCAGGAACGCAAATCGACTGGCAAATCGAGAGCTTCGAATCGAATCCGACTTACTACCGGCAATACGAACCAAGCTCTGACACCTGTTGTACAGGGACTGGACAGCTCGCACAAGGGGGTCCGGTACCCCATACTCCCGGAGTACCCCCCACAGGAGCCCCCGGAGGACACGGTCAAACGCCTTCTCCAGGTCCACAAAGCACATGTAGACTGGTTGGGCAAACTCCCATTGCCCCCTCCAGGATCCAAAAGAGGGTAAAGAGCTGATCCACTGTTCTGCGACCAGGACAAAAACCACACTGCTCCTCCTCAATCCGAGATTTGACTATCCGGCGGACCCTCCTCTCCAGGACCCCTGAATAAACCTTACCAGGGAGGCTGAGGAGTGTGATTCTCCTTTAATTAGAACACACCCTCCGGTCCAGTTCTTAAAAAGGGGGACCACCACCCCAGTCTGCCAATCCAGCAGCACTGTCCCCGATGTCCATGCAATGCTGCAGAGGCGTGTCAGCCAGGACAGCCCCACAGCATCCAGAGCCTTAAGGAACTCCGGGCGGATCTCATCCACCCCCGGGGTCTTGCCGCCAAGGAGCTTTTTGACCACCTCAGCGACTTCAGACCCAGAGATAGGAGAGTCCACCCCTGAGTCCCCCCGTTCTGCTTACTCATCAGAAGACGTGTTGGTAAGATTTAGGAGGTCTTCGAAGTATTCCTTCCACCGACCCACAACGTCCCGAGCTGAGGTCAGCATCTCCCCACCTCCACTGTCCACAGTGTTGACGAATCACTGCTTCCCCCCTCCTGAGATGCTGGATGGTGGACCAGAATTGCCTTAAAGCCGTCCGGAAGTCTTTCTCTATGGCCTCGCCGAACTCCTCCCATGCCCGAGTTTTTGCCTCGGCAACAGCCGAAGCCGCATGCCGCTTAGCCTGTCGGTACCCATCAGCTGCCTCCGGAGTCCTACAGGCCAAGAAGGCCCAATAGGACTCCTTCTTCAGCTTGACGGCATCCCTCACTGCTGGTGTCCACCACGAGTCCTGGGATTACCGCCACGACAGGCACCAACGACCTTACAGCCACAGCTCCGGCTGGCCGCCTCAGCAATAGAGGCACGGAACACAGCCCATTCGGACTCAATGTCCCCCGCCTCACTCGGGACATGTTTGAAGCTCTGCTGAAGGTGGGAGTTGAAGCTCGCTCTGACGGGGGACTCAGCCAGACGTTCCCAGCAGACCCTCACAACACGTTTGGGCCTGCCAGAGCTGACCGGCTTCCTCCCCCACCACCTGAGCCAACTCACCACCAGGTGGTGATCAGTTGACAGCTCCGCCCCCCTCTTCACCCAAGTGTCCAAGGCATGTGGCCACAGGTCCGACGATACGACTACAAAATTGATCATTGAACTACGGCCCAGGGAATCCTGATGCCAGGTGTACATATGGACACTCTTATGTTGGAACATGGTGTTCGATATGGACAATCCATGACGAGCACAGAAGTCCAATAACAAAACACCATTTGGGTTCAGAGGGGGGGGGGACTGTCATTGCCCACGTGAGCATTGAAGTCCCCCAGCACAACTATGGAGTCCCCAAAAGGAGCATCCTCCAGCACTCCCTCCAAGGACTCCAGAAAGGGTGGGTACTCTGAACTGCTGTTCGGCGCATAAGCACAGACAACAGTCAGAACCCATCCCCCCACCCGAAGGCGGAGGGAATCTACCCTTTCATCCACCGGGGTAAACCCCAACGTGCAGGCACCAAGCTGGGGGCTGATGAGAATGCCCACACCTGTTCGGCGCCTCCCACCATGAGCAACTCCAGAGTGGAAGAAGGTCCAGCCCCTCTCGAGGGTACTGGTTCCAGAGCCCAAGCCATGCGTCGAGGTGAGTCCAACTATATCTAGCTGGAACTGCTCAACCTCGCCCACAAGCTCAGGCTCCTTCCCCACCAGAGAGGTGACGTTCCACGTCCCTAGAGCCAGCTTCTGCAGCCGGGGATCGGACCGCCAGGGTCCCCGCCCCTTGCTGCCGCCCAGCTCACACTGCACCCGACCCCTACGGCTCCTCCTGCAGATGGTGAGCCCACAGGAGGTCCAATTTTTTCATTGCTTTAAAATTGGCAAAGGTCAGCCACCATCTCATGAATACGATTAAGGTTTAGATGTTTGAAAAATATGTGTCAATGTTTTAACAATAACAATAAAGAAAGATGAGATTAAGTTGGACAGATTTGGTGTTCAAGATATTTTTTTTTTTAAAAAAGTGGATTTTGTGTGCTCTGGAAAAAAGATGACTGAGTAAGACTGCAACGAGTCAACAAGTCTAAAGGCTCCATTAATTTAATCACTTTGCAAAACTCATTTACACTTCTGTGATTTCAGCTTCAATGCAGAAAATTTCATTTCAGTTTTTATGGCAATATTTGTTGTCTTCAAAACCACTTTTTTCTCAGAACGTCCATGTATTTTTTAAAACTACATTCTGTTCACATTAAAAGGCTGATGACGAAGAGGGCCCATGCACTGGACTGGTCTGTCTACAGAACTAATCTGTCCACAAAAACACAAAGAATCCACAAGAAATTAGAAGAGAAAACGCAGCTAGGATCCTGTACTGCTGCACATCTTCAGATGAGTTTGTAAGAATAATGGGAGATAAATAACTGAAACCCTAACACCTTTGTCGGATTTAGGAGTCAGATCTGTAGTATAATGACGGTAAACTGTATAACTAAAGTAGCAAGGTAAAGGAAAGTTTACATATGAGACGAAGTCTGATGAAGTGAACAAGAAAATGGACTGATAAACAGTTCACATGTGTGCACAGTAACAAATAATAACAAACGTTCATGCAATACTTATGCATGCACACGCAAACACACGCATGTGTTTGTGGTGGACAGTGCAGCAAGCCAGGACTTGAGAGGAAACAGACTTGAGAAAGAGTCGGAGTGCATATTTTCATTTTCAGATCCAGTTTCAGCCTCTTGGCCTGCAGCACCGGGTAGATTTGATTGCACCAACACCCTCAGGCTAAACCTAATTAGCAGATTATTCACAGCCCGATGTCAGCCTCGTGTTTCAGCTGGAGCCATGACATCTATACTGTTTCATGGTCGTCAGGTGAAAGTGATGGTTTCTGGGCATCTTGCCTCAGAAAGGGTTTTTGTCACCAGTAAAGAAAGAAAGAACTGCAGAAAAATGAACAAATTTTCATTAAAAAAAAAAAAAAAAAAAAAAAAAAAATTAAATGAGTCTAATGTTTGATAGTTGGAAACAGAAACATTACACTGATGCAAATTAGCTGCAATGGTTAATGAAGAATAAACAAAAAAGTTTGTTTGTTACATACTTCACAACAAACGAGAACTTTGTTTTTGCTCTTGAGGCAGCAAGAACAAGAATAAAGTTTTGTTTCGTCTGATCATTTAGTACTCCACGAGAATCCTGGTCTGCAGTGCATCAGAAACTTTATCTGCAGCAGGGCGGGTTGTGCACATGACAGAGTCCATGCGTTTTTATTAAAATAATCGGTTTTACCTGCATCAACAAAAATCCAGAAGTGGAAACTGTCTGCTTTTCTGTGTTAACCATGCCCACCCCAAATGCCCAACCAATCACACGATCCTTCTCAGGGCTCCTTCAGCTACGTCCGCGAGAACAAAATAACATTTGCTTCTAGAGGCATCAAGACAACAAAAGTTCTCGCTTCTCGTGGAGTTCTAAAGTGTGCTGTGATAACTATGGTGCTACTCAGAGGGCTTAATCAGGTTTTGGTTCATAATACAAGTTCTTTAAAACTAACCTGAAACAAGCAGTGGCACAAAATTTTACGCACACGTGTAATGATCTGTTGTTTGATTGATTTTTGCTGTTGTCCAGTGTTGTAGGTTGCATGGCCAAAGTGGCTAACAGATTGCAGTAGGCAGACGTCCTCCAACAAGTTGAGAATTTATTGTGAAATGGTGCATTTTGCCATAAAATACATAGAAAACCACAACGGAAAGTTAATATCACTAAACAGATTACATTCTACACACTAAATATAACTGAAATCAAATAAACCTAAAATAATCTAACATGCACCCTGCTACATCAATGTCGGATCTCACGGACAAACAAAATGCCAGCCTTAAATACCTTCACACCTGAATCCGAACATGGCCACCTCCAAGCACCTACCAACTTCCAGGTATGTTCCAGGTACTAAATAATGTCATTGTCATCCTTTCCCCGTAACCTCAGATAACCCTCTAAACTGTTTCCCCATCCACTAACATCAGGCACAATACAGATCCTGTAAAAGAAAAACAAATTCCTGTGACACACTACAACCCCCCCAAAATACTTGGTACCATCCAGTGACATCAACAATTAAACCCTCTAAATGCAGGACATGAGCAGCTCTTCCTCCCTTTGGTCTTAGAACAGAAGTAGGATGAGTAAGTCAATAAAGCTGAACATTTCATTCGGAAAACTAACAGAATGTTAATCCAAATGATTTCTATTGGTCTGCATCTTTATTTTAACAAGTGGTTGTATATTTTAACTTTATTTGCATACAAAACAAAACACAAACAAACCCAGGATAGTTGGTGACCCTTGAGAGGATAAAGAAAAGTATCAGGAACTCAAACACAACATGGTTAGCTGTTTTTGTGTTGAGCACCAGTGACAAGTGGTGGCACCTTATCCACTTTGTCACATCCAGTTTTTAGTTCCTGTTTTATTCCTCTTGAATATTTTGTTTGTGTCCCTTCCAGCTTATCGGTGCCCCTGGTTTAATTTGCTCCATTGTTTCACCTGCCGCCTGTTAGCTCATCTTTGTGGGTTTCATTTGTCACCTACCAAATCATCTTAAAGCTGGATACACATATAAAGTATGTTTTTCTGGTCTAATAAGATCACCCAAGAAAATTATCCAGTGTTCAGATGTGTGTTTAGTGTGAATTTGTCTTCACAGTTGGCCCCAAAATGTATCACTGACACTGACTGACATCTTATTGTCACTCCTCTTTGCCATAAACTCAAACTGGCCAGATTTAGGTTTTTGCTCACATACAACATCGACTTTTGTAGTTATGCATCATATATTTAATAAGTCTTGGTCATCCACCTATTTTCCCTGGACACCCTATGGACATGCCTTTAAAAAAAATTCTGTAGGCATTCCTGCATGTCAGGGCCAACAATCGCAACTATTCAACTTGTTCAATTATTACGACCAAAAACCTTAACATGTGTGGGGAAAGGCGACTCCTGAGTTTCGTTAGTTGTCACGTGGAAGAAAATGTAGGCGATAACCAGGGAAGAAGAAAGCGGACAGAATCAATAACAAGCATGGTTGACGCTCAGTAGACCATAAAGTCTAAATTCCCCCTGACTTCAGGCTTTTTTTTTTTTTTTCCAAAGTCTTGTCTTTTATGTTTTTAATTTATTTAATTTTTTTTCATCTATAGTCCCAAGACCATCATGGTTCCCTAGTCTTGCATGTCCTCTTCCATCATGGGTGTTGTGTTTTGGTGTTGTTGCTACGTTTCTTCTTTGTTTTTGTTACATCATATTTGATCACGAGGGATTTCTGGCTTGGGGGTCTAGATTCTAGATCATGAAACAGAATCATTTTGTGTATGCTGTGCTTGTTATGAAGTGGTCCTTTTCGTTACATGAGTTTTGTTTCACTTTATTTCTTTTCTTTTAGGCACGCTCTGGCCTCTGCAGCTGCTGATTGACTCCAGAGCTGATTATTCACCTGTGTCATATGCCTCACCTGCAGCTCGTTCCCTCATTGACCACCTGCATTTAAACCTCCTACATGCTCACTGCTGGTGCAAGCTCTTCAGTTCTCTTCACTCAGCTCTGGACTCTACCTGCGGCTGCAGAGCCTCGGAAATTATTTGCTAGTGTCTTGGTTTTTTTTTACAATCTTCTGCGGCTTTCTGCCACAGCCTTTTTTGGTTCTCCTTATCAAAGAATAAAATCATTTAACGTGAGTCCTGCGTTTGGATCCGTTCCTATATCCGGCGACCAGCCATAACAGTGCTGACATTATCACACCACGCCACAGAAAATATGATCAACACCATTCAATCCCTGATTTTCATCTCCATGTTGTTTTAAACCTTATTCATGCACCTGTCTCGGTCTTTGACCTGCTTTTGGGTCTTCATAATCCAGACATCATAACAGTTAGAATCTCAAACTTGAGATGTGCCAGAGCTAACTCTTACTGTACGAAACATAAGTCAAAATATTGGGCAAACTTTTTATTTGAGTTTTTAAAATTGAACACAGTTAAGCTAATGATACAAATGGATATGAACCATAAAGATATAGAAGAACCACATAAACTCATCAGGAAATGCAGTCAATGAGGCAGTGATTTCCTCAAATTGCTAATGTTAAAGGGGTCCTATTATGGTATTTGGAGTTTTCTGAGCTTTCTACAGTGTTACAGTGTTGAATCCTCATCAGACATGTGAACGGCACAGTTTTTTATCACCTAAACGCATGTTTGAGTTTGAGTTCCAGCACTCTCTCCGTTCGGTTTCCATGGCGAAAAACGCATTGTTTTGGAGAGTTTTTTCTACTTGGAAATCCTTGTGACGTCCTGGGGGATAAGGTTCGGTGATTGGTTACCTTCTACTGGTTAACGAGGACATGTATAGACACATCAGGCTGGTGGAAAACGTCCGATAAAGTTATTTCCAATGATGGCTGGTGAGTTTACCAAAGAGAGACATCCTGCTGCATTCCTTGCTGTGGGTTGCTGTTTTCCACTTCGTTTTCTGGGTCTGATTCAGGTTCCAACATGTAGGGCTGTATGCTATGTGTTGACATTGTATTTTTTTATTGAGTTCATATTGGCCTAATCCTTCTGTTTATGAGATGTTACAATGACGGTGAAAGCAGGTGCGGTGCGCACTCCCTATGTAGCGCAGTGGCGGGAGGCGGGGCTTAATGTGGAAGAGTCTCAATCCACTCGTTTTGCCCGCAGGCTGATCTGACAGCCTACAGAGAGGGTCGGTCTGAAGTAAATAAAGCGATTTGTGACAATAACTCGATCAATCCCAGCCCTTCTGGTCTCAGAAATAAAAATAAATTAGCCTCAAATGCACATAATAGTTTCACTTTAAACTGTCTCCATGCAGATTCGTCCTCATGACGCTTGTTGTTGTCAGTAATCGGTAGTAGGTTTTGTTGAGGGCTTTACATCAAAGTAATTTATATAAAACAGAGTAACACAAAAAAAAAAAAAAATTTCAACAAATTATAGTAAAGGCAAAGCAGATGATAACCAGTTCAAATCAAATTTGTATTGCATCAGTTCATGACAGTAATTTCAAGGCACTTGTACAGACAGATGTTGAGCTCGACCTTGTTCTCCGTTCATAGTGGGTTTTTACTTAGATATGTGAGCATTAATACTTTATACTCTGTATAAATGACACGAGTTAGTTGGAGAAAGGACAATAACATCAAAAGACAAGAAAACCCACAAAATCCTGTAGGCAGTAAATCAACAAAAGGGTCTTGAGGTTTGCCCCCAAACCTCCAAAATTACTTCCAAATTTTTAACAAGGTTGATCCATGTCATGAAAAGACTTATTTACCAGTTTGTTTTTTCCTGATGCTTGTCTAACTGGCAAAGGTCAAGATTGTTGTTAGCGTTTGTTAGTTGTGTATTTGTGGTTGAAGTAAAATTAGCTGCAATACTAATTCAAAACATGACTCATTTTATTAAGTTTCTTTTGGACTCAAACTGCATTAAATTACAGTTTTCAGTACTCAAATTGCACAAAACAAAAGTTTTTTTTTGTGTGTTTTTTTTTATCCAATTATGTTTTTTTAAATTATATCCACTGGTTCCATTGACAACCCAGAAATATTTACCATGAGGGGGACCTGAACTCCCTCAGAGGTTAGATCCCAATTAACTTTATCATGTAATCTGTTTTATATTACTAAAATATTGTAAAATACTGTAAAATATTAGGTTTCTCCACATCATAAAAGAAGAAAATGAAAATAAAAAAGAAAATGTTTCTTTACTCTGTCATGAGAAAGAGGTAAATTCCATCAAAAGACTGTGTGAAAGCCTGACTTTTTTTTTTCTACAGGCTAAAAGTTTCTAATTGGGGCTTAGACTTAACTCACTGAGCACAGTGGTGTGACTTTGCTGCTTGACTTGGCCATATCCTGACGGAGAGGTGGGAAGGAATGGGAAGCTGCATGACAGGAGTGAAAGATTCAGAAGATCTGCGAGGGATTTGTTTTTGTTCATTGTTCACTCACAGACCCGTGGCTTGATTTAACTGCTTGGCTTGAACTTTGTTGTTAGCTGCTCATCACTTCCTTCCAGCGATTACTGGACCACCCAGGCATTAGACCAGTTGTACTGTTGGCTGTGCATTCTGCAACCCCGTTTACAGAAAAGCTGGAATGCCGTTTACAATGTAAATAAAAAGTAAATGCAATTATTTCCAGCATGTACAAACCATTTTTCTTTATAGTAGAAATAAATGTTGATCTTTTTTAAATAAAATGTTGCATCATCCTAAACCTGCTGGCAGTAGCAAACAACAAAATGTGGAACAGGGGGAAAATGGCTAAAATGTTAAACATTTACAAAAGAAAAAGTTGGCTATCATGTTGCTAAACATTAGGTTAACTGGCAGCAGGTCCATTAGATAGGGAATAAAAAAAGATAGATAGGTAGAGTCTCTTACAACTAAAGATGGACTGAGATCTAGTAATATGCACAAAAGCTTAGAAAAATTGATTTTTAAAATGATTTTCCTCAACATAAAAGTAGCAGAGAGACTCTGGAGACATATCCGTGCAGGGAGAATGCAGCACTGGATGCCTGTTGGGATCATTATGTCATAGAATCACAGCTTCCAAAAATGCTGTCAGCAACTGTTCCAAGTTATTTTTTATACATTCAATTGTGAACACAATATCAGTCTATGAAATGTACAAATAATCACATTACACGTTTGACATTTTACACACCTTCCAAAGTAGGATTGTATTTCCCTTTTTATGTTAGCCAGAGACGGAGAACTTTTCCAGACAATTTGTACAGTTTCCCTATACAAGGGACTAAAATCTCAGTTCCTTGTATCTAAATGATGTGTCCTTCATCTTTTGGTATCCTTTCAGCATGTTAAAACACGTGTAAAATTCTGCGTTAAGCTTCCTGTTTGTGCTTCATTTTATACAATTTGGTTTTGTACTGAATTTCATGCCGACACACTGAAAAATTTCACTTGATATTGTGGTTTTGACACAGATGTAGTTTCTTCTGTATCAGAATGCTACCACCAAATTGAGAAAATATACTGTACTGAACCATTTTGCTGTTATTATGTTATTATTATGAGGCAGCACCAACTTCAACAATACTAAAAGCTAGTTTGAGTTGAAAAAAGACCCCACAAAGGACAATAAACACAGACATGAGTAGACCTGGAGGATTTTGCGTCACTGTTTTACGGGAGGAGCAGGAAATGAGATAAATCTAGTCTTCTCATCCCCAATGCATCCACAGCTCATTTCACCCATCCCATGTTTGGTAGTATCCACATGGAGGTTTTAGGATGTCCACGTTGATCTGGAATGAGATCTTTCTATTCTGGTCCAGCTTTGGGGGGGATTTTTAACATCTCTAATGTTACTTTTTAGATTTTAGTTTTTGTTTAAAAACAAACAAACAAACAAGAAACCATTTTAAAGTAAAAGTGTGAAAATATTGTAATACTCAGTGGATTGGTTTAGGTGCAAATGGATTAAATACTTAATGTCAGGAATTCTGTTTTCAACCACCAGTATTATTAAAACAACTTTTCTTGTTTTAGCTGAAATTAACATAAAAATTTACAGGCTTCATCAGTCGACCGTTGTTAAATTTTGACCCAAACGATGTCAAACTCTTTCAGTATTTATTTGCAAATGACATTTCAAATTGAACATAAATTCAAAATTGTCTAAATGCAGGTGTTTCCAGACATGGAAAGCCTTTTAAGTAGACTTTGGCTTATGAAGACATGTGACTTCTCCCTTCAGAGTGAGGTTAAAGGGTCAAAGTTTAGCTGCCTTTGCATGACCGCCGCGACCTTACCATCTATACAGCTCAGACTTTAATCTTCATTCCTATGAGACAGGCTCATGGGGACAAACATGTTTAATGATCTGTCTGAAAAAGGAGGGAAAACACATCAATAATGAGGCTGAACTGATGGGAAGAGGTGGATGAATGAATTAAAATGTCTTTGGCTGAAACAGGAATATTAATATTGATAAGAACTGCAGTCCATGAACTGTATGTGTCCGTAATGGTTAAATTTCCAAAATTTTCATCATCAGTGCTGTAAAATGGATCTAAGTGGGAAAATTCAAGGCAAATTTTATCAAGTCAAAAATATTTTGTCCAGTACAATATCCTTGAAATCGTTTCAGATTCATTGTATGATGTCTGAATCTTGATCATATTTTCTTTACTGGTACATTATACAATTAAATGAAATCCATAAGCATTGTAAAGGTACAGAGTGAAAGGCAGGGAAAAAATAGCCAAGAAAAGAAAAAGAGATAACTTGGAGAACAAGAGATTCTACACTGATCTATTGTTCACCAAATGGAGAAAATTCCTGATGGAGAGGTTGAAGCTTTCTGTTGGACAATTGAGTTCAATCAATCTAACAGTGAAGTTATTTTGACATTATGTCAGAAACAGGTGAGGTAGTCCAGCATCTACTTTATCCTCCCATTTGAGTCGGATCATTTACTGTTACTTGTTATAAAAAACCGCAGAGATGCTAATTTGTTAGCTAGCTTACACTGGAAAAGCTCTGTTGCAACAGTTATCAGTTACTGTTACTCCTCACAGAAGTCATACCAGCAGGCCCCCGTGCGCTTCTTTCAGAGTTTTCTTAGTTTTTTTATATAATTTATATTAGCTGATTTGCCAAGGTAGGTCGGGGTTTATGTCCTCCCTCTAGTCATACAATTTTACATTATGATATTAGCTATTAGCAGTAGCTTAGTAGCTAATACTCAGAGGGCATGCTTGTAATTTATTGGCATCAATAACAAAACAGAACTCTATTCTTTCTACAGTCATTCCGCAGACACTTTTATCCAGAGTGACTTACATGTGAGTGAGAACAACACAAGCACAAAATCAAACAGTAGAGGACATCATAGGAAGGTGCTAGTGGACTGTCCAGTTGTACGCAGGTCCTTACATGAAGTGATACAGGCTTATATACAGAATTATATTGTTCTGTACACCTGACGGGAGGCTGCAATTTGAGCAAGATGTTGAAATTTTCACATTTGTGACTCTCTGTGGCCTTGGTAGTTGTAACAACGTGATTCTGCAGTCCTAACAGATGAGCCAAAATGCTCCAAAACACACGGGCCTCTCTGCTACAACAATGCCTGGCAGTCAGTAAGTTAAAGAGTGCTTAACAATACCTCCTTGGAGTTTACTGCAGGAGACACCCTTAGCTGTAAAAAAAGGAAGGTCTCTAAACTAACTGGTATCCACCACAGACAGCTCATCATACCCACTACAAAATATTCTGGTGGACAGAAGAACTCTTTTCAAAACAAACATACTGCTGCAGCTCTGCTGTCATAAAAAAATGTTAAAAGAAGACAATAAAGTGCTCCATGTGTGAGAAATAATCACATCTCAGAAGTTTCGTCATGAGATGGACTTGTTTTTTTTTTGTTTTGTTTTTTTTAAAAAAGATTAACAAAATAATATAGCTGCAAGTTGTGGTCTTTAATTTAAACACCCTACGTGTGTGTGTGTGTGTGTGTGTGTGTGTGTGTGTGTGTGTTTGTGTGTATGTGTGTGTATTACAGAAAGTAGGTTCAGGTGTGTGTTTACATTTTATGTTCTTTTCAATATTCAAACATTGTACCATTTATCACGTAAAGCCCTTTGTGCTTTTTACTGCATGAAAAGGGCTTTATAAATAAAGTTAGGTTAGATTTGATGCACCATGAGAATGTTAAAGCTCAGTGCCAATTATAGGTCACTCCTAATGTGTCTCCTCATGTTACATGTGTTTGGGCAAAAAAGGAAGCACCTGGACACACTGCAAAGACCATGTTCAACTCAAAGATAATCTCAGCAACAGGTCATAGTGCAGAGCGGACCAGCAGACTTCACATTTAGCAGAAGGAGCTGGAGAATGGAGAACAAAAACAAAACATTTCTTTTGTATTTCTTTTCCTATACAGATTCATTCCAACAGGTAAATTAGCATAAAACTGTTGACAGGGTCCGGCTTAAAGTGCAGCACCCTTGAAAAAACAAACAAACAAGGGTGACAGACATTCACTGGCAGCTGATGGACAACCTGTAGGGTCATGTCTATAAGGCATCATCCATTTAGGCACATTCCCTCTCATATGTAAGTCACTTTGGATAAAAGTGTCTGCTAAATGACTAGAGAATAGAATAGAATAGAATAGAATCCCTAACTACAGAGTTTTAGTTGTCTGTATCTCTAACCTAAATCTGCACATGAACCTCAGTCTCTGGTCTAAAATGTCAAGTACACCTGCCACCAGTTCCAAGTCCCACCTGCTGACTGATGCCTTTTGCAGATGTTCGGTCATTTGGAAAGAAAATTTAAAAAGAAGCAACCCTCTGGGACACAAATAACCTACAATCTGATCACTACATATTAAATTATTTCCAGAGAAGTATTCCTTGCAAAACATGCCAAATAGAATCAAACCCAAACGCTCATTCTGATTAAGTTCTTGCTCAACCTGCGTACAGAGGCCGAGTGTATAAGACTTGAATGGCAGAATCTGAAGTAAAAATGAATTGATGGTTAATGGTTTTCAAAATGTCATATATCCTATTAAAACGGTAACTTTTAATACAGGTGACAGATAGGGTGAAGGATAAAAAGTTGTGTTTTATGAGCATTTCTGGAACTTGTGAAAAAAAAGAAAAAACTCAATTGTGAGCGTCTCACTTGCTCCACTCAGTTCAGGGCCTCTAGGGACATGAGACCTCTGTGTGTGTGTGTTAAAGGTCAAACACACCAAGCTCACCTTTCTTTGCCTAACAGGGATGACAAACTACACAGATTAAATAGCCCAAGCTTGTTAGAAGCAAAACAAGACAAAAAGCAATAAAAGTTGGAGATTAAAGTCAAGCTTATTGGCTTGTGTTTCCTCTTTCTGCCTCATGCTCACATTCACCTGCAGACCTTAATGTCCTGAATCTGTATTTTAGTTGCAAAACAATGATCTTTATTTGCATTCTACATGGCCTATGGGTTGTTTTATGACAAAAGCATGTGCAAAGAACAGTAAATAAATCAGCTTGCTCTTTTGGGGGGTGCACAAGAATCTGAAAAAAGAAAGAAAGAAGCAAAGGAAAGATGAATGGAAATGAAAGTCTTTATTTTCTTAACTAAAATACTTTTCAGAACGATTGCACAACTTTTGAGCAACTCATACTGTTACTTTTGTTTGATATAGAGACCTTCCAACAGCAATGAGTACACTTGGGGCCCAGAAATGGCTTCCAGGGATATATGACCTCTAAGTTCAAGATGTCAAGGTTCAGACAGTTCACACTCACCTTCCTCTCCATGGTGCCAAAGACAAAGCTTGCATTGAGTCCGGGCGCTGGAAGCTGCAATGCCCTAAAAGTGTCTTTCCAGGATTTAGTGATTTTCTGTTGTGGCACGAAAATGACCATATTTTAAGTTTGGAAGTGAACCGCTGTTCTCTCACTGGAATTTCAGACAAGCAGTGGTCTTGAAAATCCACCGGAAAAGTACAAACAGGGCTTCCCCCCACAGGAATTTTTAGTGGATAGATTTAAGACTTTTACTGCCAAACAAATGCTTTGCTCACACGGTGTGATCTAAACCTGACTTGGTGTCGAATATGTCTGACCGCTGTGAGGCTTCACTTAGTCGTGTACATGTGAATAATTTATTCCAGATGCTAATTTGCTCATATTTAAATAATCAAAACTTACATTTTCTTTTTCAAATTTTATTTCAACTTTAGTTCAGCTGATCAGAGAGAAGTTCCATGATAATATGCGTCTTTCAAAATTCTCAGTGCATTTGCCCCCCTCTCCTACAATGGTTGCTTTTCTCTGGGCTGATGACTGTAGAGGTCCTGCCCAGGTCCTGACCCACAGAGTATTCACTCTGAGGCCTCAAAACAACAGCTGGCATGGAGGAAGGGCGGGAGATAAGGGCGGCTGGGAAGGGAGGAAAGGAAGGGAGTGTGAAGAAGGGAAGTAAAATCGCAAAGGAGTGCTGGAGGGATGAAGGTGCAGGGGAGGATGGGAAAGGAAATAAATGACAAAGTTTATATTGAGCAGCTGGAGTGTTTAGTTGTGAAGATCCTCTCCAGACATTTGAAGATATATAACTCAACTATTTCCATCCAGCGCCCTTTTATGGCAATTAGAAATCTAACTTACATCATAATGTCAATTACCAGCTTGCTTTTAAATCAATATTTATGGTTTATAAAGCAGGAGGGCATTGATTTGACTGATATTTCAGAATTCCTCATCAGAAAAAAGGTTCAAATAATTTTGGGTATTTTGTTTTAGTAGCTCAGAAGTACATGAAAAAAAACATATTTACATTTTTATTTAAATTTCGATTTCATAAGACACATTTGCAAATTTGAATGCGTTTAATAAAGTGCATAATTTTATAGACAGTTTACACAGATGGTTCAACCCGATACGTATTGTACACACGTATTGTGGATATTATACACACCCAAAACACCTAAATAAACCTAAATGAAATAAATAAAAATAATAAGACAGCAATAGTCCATTGCGCATTCTTTCTGGCATCAGACAGTGTTATTTAAAGTATGACTGAAGTGGGAAAAAATTAGTTTTTATAATGGTTCAGTTTACAGAGACGGACTCTGGATCCTGCGGAGGATGTGTGATGCTCGGTATCCTCTGTACCTGCCTACGAGTGTGTGCCAGTCTGATACAATAGAGTACAGAAGTTCTCCACATGGGCCTTTCAGGTCAAAGTGTTGTCCATGTGAATACCAACCTGTATAGTGTATGAGCACCGGACTATAATTCCCCACTGATCTGGGATCCAGAACCATTTCCTTGGTTTAATCCACATTTAAACTGAGATTGTTATCTTTACATCACTGCAAAAAGTGACTTATTTCTGAGACATAGATCACTTTTTGCAGTGGATTGCTGTGGTATTTGTTGTTGGGACTGTTCACACTCATTAGGATGGATGAACCATTTACTGACCCCCACACGCAGTTTTAACATTTAAAAAACTGACATGTAGTACAGGTTTAAGGCTCCTTCTGCTCTGTGACATACCCACATGCAGCCTCCCACACACACATACTTTCATTGAGCCAGACTTGGCTTTAAGATGTGTTCAGCTGTTGCTGCTGGTTGTATAAACACCGCTTTGTTCCCTTGGATTTTTGAGCTTCTCTTACCTCCCCTTTTCCTGCGATACCTCCTGTCAGCCACCTCTCTATCTCACATGTTCGAGCAATGGACTTTAAAACAAGTTATCTTTGTATGCTCAGCAATACTCTTACTTATTTAGCATGATTTCTTGGAATAAGACTGCCATCTAAACCTCATTTTCTGATCTTCCCAACCAGGATCAGGTCATATTAGGAATAAGCAATAATCAAATTAAGCAAGTGAAAAATGCTGATTATTGTTTCCTAAAGCAGACATGCAAACACCTTAATTTCAGTGTTACATTTTTCCAGAGTTTTCTCAACATCTTATGGCTGCTTTACAACATGGCTCTCCATGGTTCCAGAGTTGCCAAGTCCTAATATGACTTTGAGGTTGTTGTTTGGGGAAACATTCGGTTTGCCATTAAGAAGAACTCATTCTTCGTGAACTCATGTTGTTCTCTTTTTACATTGGCTCTATGCAGGGCAAGGAGACTGTATAAAAACATGCACTTTTAGGACAAGTGAAGAACCCAGCTCAGTTATTACTGCGATTTAAATGACATGGATAACTGGGGGACACATGGTGGCTGAACCGCTTAGTCCGATTAAGGGTCACAAGAAGCTAGAGCCTATCCCAGCAATCATTGGGTGAGATGCATGGTAAAGCCTGGACAGGTTGCCATTAAAGGGGACAAATTAACATGCAAGTCTTTGTATGGTGGGAGGAAGCCAGAGTACCTGGAGAGAACCCACGCATACATGGGAAGAACATGCAAACTCCACACGGAAAGGCCACCGTTCAAGCCTCTCCCCAGCTAAGGATTGAACCAGCAACCTTCTTGCAGTGAGGCCACAGTGCTAACCACTATGTGCAGCCCTGTAAGGGATTAATTGGATGTAATATGTGAGTGGATTTTATCTGGATTTCATGTTAACTCCATAATGTGAATTTTGCATTATTTAGATGAAAGTCAACTTTTGGAATAATGGTGTATTACACCATATTAAATGCATCTACATATCACCTGGTTCTAAATAGTTAGCGTGAATAAAGATACAATCATCCTTCCTAAAGCAGTGTGCACACATTGGCTTTATCTCAAGAGGTAAAAAATGAGAATGACCTTTAAGTGTCTAAAAGTGATTTTTGAATACATTAAATGCTTAAACCCTAAGTTAATACTTTCCCATTATTGGAAGGTGTGCCGAAACCTTTGAATGGTTCTACAAATCAACAACTTTTTTACTCTTTTAAGGAAAGGGTGCAAAGGGTGATGTCAAAGGTAACTTAGGTTTTGGGAAGAATTATTTTTGGCTTAAACAGTGCTTTGTTATGAATTCATCATAAAGAGACAGAGTAGGGTCTAAGCATAGAAGCCCAGTCTTCCCTCTCCCCAGCCACATTGCCAAACTCTGCCGGGAGGGGGGGGGGGGGGGGGATCCTGATGAGTTCTCAGGCCGGCAAAGAGATATAATCACTCCAGCGTGTCCTGGGTCGCTTCCTGGAGGAACGTGTCCAGAACACCTCGCCAGGGAAGTGTCCAGGTGGCATCCAGACCAAACGTCCGAGCCACCTCAACTGGCTCCTCTCAATGCGGAGGAGCAGAAGCTCTACTCTGAGCCCCTCCCGGATGACCGAGCCTCTCACCATATCTCTAATGGAGAGCCCGGCCACCGTGCAGAGGAAACTCATTTCAGCCGCCTGTATGCAAGATCTTGTCCTTTTGGTCATGACCCACAGCTCATGACCATAGATGAGGGTAGGAGCATAGATTGACTGGTAAACTGAGAGCTTCACTTTCTGGCTCAGCTCCTTCTTCACTATGACAGAGTGGTGCAGAGTCCACATTACTGCAGAAGTCACACCAATCCACCAGTCAATCTCACGCTCCATCCTTTGTAAACAACACCCCAAGGTATTTAAATTCCTCCACTTGAGGCAGGACCTCACTCCCGACCCGGAGAGGGCTATCCACCCTGTTCCAGCTAAAGACCATGGTCTCTGATTTAGAGGTGCTGATTCTCATCCCAGCCGCTTCACACTCTTCTGTGAATCACTTAAGCAAGAGTTGGAGATCACAACCAGATGAAGCCAATAGGACCACGTCATCTGCAAAATTCAGATGCCCAATCCTGAGGACACCAAACCATGACCCCTGGTACCCCATACTCCCGGAGTACCCCCCACAGGAGTCCTCGGGAGACATGATCAAATGCCTTTTCCAAATCCACAATGCACATGTAGATTGCCAGGACCCCAAAGAGGCTATAGAGCTAGTCCACTTTTCCACGACCAGGATGAAAACCACACTGCTCCTCCTCAAACTGAGATTCAACTATTCGATGGACCCTCCTCTCCAGAACCCCCGAATAGACCTTTCTGGGCAGGCTGAGGAGTGTGATCCCCCTGTAGTCAGAGCACACTGTCCAGTCCCCCTTCTTGAAAAGGAGGACCTCTGCCTTAGTCTGCCAGTACAGAGGCACTGTTCCCAATGTCCATGTGATGCTGCAGAGATGTGTCAGCCAGGACAGCCACACAACAAGCACAGCTTTAAGAAACTCCGGGCAGATCTCATCCACCCCTGGGGCCTTGCCACCCAAGAGCTTTTTAACCACCTTAGTGACCTCAGCCCCAGAGAAAGGATAGTTCACCCCCAAGTCCCCCAGCTCTGCTTCCTCATCAGAAGACGTATTCCTAGGATTGAGGAGGTCTTCGGACCATGCTGCCCAATCACTCCCCTCCGGGTCTCACTGTCATTGCCCACATGAGCGTTGAAGTTCCCCAGCAGAACAAGGGAGTCCCCAAAGGGAGCACCCTCCAACATTCCATCCAAGGACAGAAAGGGTGGGTACTCTGTTGTCTGTGCTCATGCACCGAACGGCAGTTCAATCAGAAACCCTCCTTCCACCCGAAGGCAAAGGGAAGCTACCCTCTCATCCACCGGGGAAAACCCCAATGTTAAAGCACCAAGCCGGGGGCTAATGAGAATGCCTACACCTGCTCGGCGCCTCTCACCATGAGCAACTCTAGAGTTGAAGAAGGTCCAGCCCCTCTCTAGGGTACTGGTTCCAGAGCCCAAGCCATGTCTCAAGCTCGCATTGCACCCGACCCCCGCGGCTCCTCCCGCATATGGTGAGCCCATGGGAGGTGGGACCCATTAAACCCTTTCGGACTGAGTCCAACGCCAAAGGCTCAGCCACCAGGCGCTTGCTTTCGTGCCCCACCCATGGCCTGGCTCCAGATTGGGGCACTGGTGACCTGTGTCAGGTCAAGGGAACGTGTCTGCCAATGGTCGTCTTCTTCATGGGGGTCGTTGAGCTGCACTTAGTCTGATCCCTCTCCGAGACACCCGCATGGGTGACCCTACCAGGGGCACAAAGCCCTCGACAACGTAGCTGCTAGGATCTTCAGGACACACAAACCCTTCAACCACAATAAGGTGGCGGCTCAGTGAGGGGTACACAGATTTTATTTAATTACTATTTTTCTGGAGCCATTTTACTGGGATTCCTTCTTGTCCCATATCATAGCTCCTACAACTGCAAGGAATGGTGTGTATTTTCTTCTTTGTTTTAACATAGAGCCTTGAATTTGGTGATTTTGTCCCTAACAAATGTGAACATAAAAACATTTCTGACAATTGAATGATAGTTATGACTGAAATTATTTTTTTACACACTTACACCCAACCAAGTATCATCCTTCTGTTACAGTTGTCACTGTCCACTAGACCTAAGGAGCAGTGCCCCGAAGCGTTAGCTCCAGAGGCCTAATGTACATATTATCATCTTAATTAATTGATTAGAAAACCAGCCTGTCTTTTTAAATTGGTGTGTTTTACTGTAGATGAATAAACAAGAATAAACTGTAGATGACTAAACAAGAATGAACAGAATGAATGCTTTTTTTTTTTTTTTTTTTTTTTTTTTTTTTTTTTGCAAATTGTTGATGTTAAAAAAGGAAGTAAATAATAATAATTATTTGATAACAGTGAAATGGTGGACATTTGAAACATAAGCATCATAAAAAACACTTTGGGTATTACATACTCAAATCAATTGGAGATGACTCAGTCAGGTTTATTTCCACAGTTTTTAAAAAGAAATTCATCAAAGTCACTGCAAATTTTACCTGTACTGAATGGTAAGCCAAGACCTGAAAGAGTTAAGAACAATTATTATTCATTAAGAATTGTTTTGTATCAGAATATTGACAACAAGAAAATGCAATAAAGTAAAATATGTCTTTCTGACAGAAAAACAGAATTAGATGACATAAACAACCTTTTAGAAAGATCAAAGGATTATTATATTTTTTCTTTATGAAAAAATGACAAAAGGAAAATAGATTTAACCTTCAAAGAAGGAAGGCGAGACATACGTACATTTTATAATTAAAAGGTTTCAAGTCCAGCCTCTTTGAACCTGAGATTTGGCTTTCATCCTCGGAGTGTTAATGTGAAAGAAAAGCAACACTTCCCCACAGATGTGAAAAAGCTCTCTGTGAGGTGACATTCCAGCTGAAATATTTAAAGAAACTTCAGGCCTACTTGCACATTGGCAGGCATCCAAAACCTTTGAATGACTGTCCATCTTTGCCTTCAGGCCTCCACTGCAGCCGCAGCCAAGCAGAAGGGTTTGAGGCTGCACAATCAGATCCATGGATCCCTCCTGGCACTTGTTTTCACTGTCAACACAGCACTTGAAAGAATTAAGGGGAGCCAAGTACCTGGAGCTCAGGAGGTAATAAAGCAGCCCAAGCACAATTAAATCTCCACAAAACAAGTTGAGTCAAGCTGATTTCATTCCAATTTACAACACAGATTCCATAATAAAGGATGCATGTGTGCACTAACAAAGCAGTTTGATAAAAAAAAACTCCACTTATCTACTGAGAAAGAAGGGGATTCAAGAGCTGAAGAACATCTGCTGCCGATGCTTCTCATGCATGTCCTAATCCTTTACATACTTATATTTTCTTATCAAACATGCTTCACAACACACTTCTTTCTCTCAGAACTGGTTAATCCACTGGGTATTTTTCCAGTTTCAGTCATACAGAAGGTCAAATCTTCTTCAGAAGGGCGGCATCAGACTCGTATCAGAGAGGCAAATGTTTGGTGTTCTGTCAAATGCACATGGTAGTTGGCTTGTGTATGCTCTGTGTTTCAAGTCTGAGACTTTCCCCATGAGTAATCTTTTTCATCCGATGTTAAAGCTCACAGTGTGACTTTCACACTCCTGACAGATTCCTGAAAGGCCGACTGTAACTGGGCGGGAATCAATTTACACCACGAGAGGATTCTGCCATGAAAGATGGTTTTGTGTGTTGGTGTGTGTATATTAGTGTGTTTATTTGCATGCAGAAGGAACTTATGGGCGAGGCAGCATTTAGCTAAACTGGGAAAAGACCTGTGTGATTATATCTATACACACACACTCACACACACATTTACTTTTGATGTATACAAAGTGAAAGAATTAATACAGAGCATTAACTACAAAATGGTCTTTATGACAAAAACATTTTAGTTTGTTTGAAGGCAACAGGGAACTTCAACAAGCTGCTTGAGAAGAGATGAAACTCTGGAAAGTGAGAAAAAGAAAGATAAGTAATTACCTGATTTGAGAGAAATGTTGGAACATAATCTGGGTTCAACTTTTATGCAAGTTCTCAATGTGCAAAACAAAAGACCAAATGTCTTACAAAACTGTCAGCAGTGAGGTTGAATACTTGAACTGTTTTTCGATTTTTCAGATGTAATGTAATTTTCATATTGGTGTTTTATACAGCATTAAATTTCTTTCAGCAACAGCCTGACAACATTCGCAGATTCAGTTTCTACATCGTTCAGGGCTTGAATCATACAAAAGACACTTATCTCGGCTATATACGATGCTCTAAAATAAACTTTTTTTGAAAAAAATTAATGTTCAATACATTGATTTGTGTGCATGAACAGGTCAGCATGTTAATAGGTCTTCATCGTTACCATATCAAGTCAACACTGCTCAGAAAACCACAGCTTTACTGTCACATCAAAATTTACAGTGACGTGACCAGTAAACATCTGGCAAAGTTTGTTTTTGTCTTGTTTTCTGTTGGAACTCAGCAAGTTTTTCATGAACTGTTGTCAGGATGGATGTGCTGAGCCCCCCCCCCCCCCCCCCAAACATGCTCTTTGTTAATGTTTGTGGATGTTTAACAACTGCATTAGTACGGGTTTCCATGCACACATCATGAGAAAAAGTTACGGTGTCAATATTTACGGTGACCTAAATATTGAGTCATAAATACCCTGCTCTTCAACTCACTCAGGCTTTCTATTTAAGCCATTTTTCACTCTCAGTTTCTCTCCTTTTTAGTCTCTCATATCTTACAGCCTCTGTCTCCTTTATTCCAGCTGCTCATGTTTATTGCACTTCTGGAATGGCATGCAAAAATCCACACACAAACACATTACATGCATTCCACATTCAGCCTTAATGAGGCCAATTAAAGAATGTTTTATTGTTAGTGAATAAATGAGATTCAGATTCTGACTCAGTTATAACCACTTTATAACTGAATAATGTAGCTAGGTACAGATCCAGTTGCACTTTGGAAGTGTTGAATAAAAAATCTCTCTGTTGAATGAGGACCTTGGAAACAGAATCTTAAAGATTATTTACTTAATTTATTACTAAACTGAACTAAGTGTCATCATGCAACATTTTCTTTCAGGAATCTAAATTTTGGTCATTAATGTAACACACCCCGTTCCATTGAATCGTGTCATCTCCCTATTTCAGCCATGCAATTCTGGTCAGCAAGATTGGAAATCTGACATACCAAAGAACCAGCAAATAAATGGCACCTCCTCTCTTGGGTCAGACAGTGTCATCTGAAAATGTAGCAACAAAGTGATGCTTCACAACTTCAATAAATGAGTCATAATGAGTCACATCCCAGGAGACTCTGGGAAACCAAAAGAGCTGACAAACACGCTCTCCAAGTGAGTATCAGAGGTGAGAAAGTTTAATCATTGCACAGAAATCTGAGCGATGGGAGGGGATGGTAAGATCTGACCATGGAGAATATTCAGTGGTTATAGAGAAAGTGGTTCAGAGAACAGAGACAAAGCCAGAGATGAAATTGAGCCCTGACTTTACAATATATGGATTGTTTTGGAGACAAATTACAGTCCTGAGTAAAAGAAAAAAAAAGATTAATGATCAGTTACGACCATACACTGTTATATAGCTGCTACAAGCTTGCATGACAAGTGATGAAAGTAGTGCAGTCCAATCTCACCAGGATATGTGTAAAAGGTAGATTAGTACGTTTAATGCAGTGGTTTTGTAATCGATAGTTATAAATTGTGAGGTTACAGTGCCCCTGAGTTACTTTGTAAACCTGACAGAAAACAATGCAAGAATATCCCAGTGTTTTTCCTTATCACGTGTCTCTCTTTTTTAATTCTAACCATGTATTTTAAAACATGTAAACGTAGCCAAGTATCTTGTTACTAACTTCAACCATTTGTAATGGAAAAATAAAAAATAAGCAGAATAATTTAAGGAGTGCATAAAACTTTGTCCACAATTTGTATTGATCTAAGGGTGCAAGGGTGCATAAATCAGTGGCAACCATCAATTAGAAAGAAATGAAAACACTAAACATCAATGGGATTATACAAGATTAAAATGGCAACATTGTAAGGAACTAATTAAGGAAAAAGTTATTGTACAAATTTTGTCCATTCATCTATTTTATGCTGCTTATTTGGGGTCGGGGTCATAAGGGCAGCAGCCTAAGCAGGAAAGATCAGACCTCTCTCTCGCCAGCCACATTTGCTAGCTCATTAGAGGGGATCCAAGCCATTCCCAGACCAGATGTAATTCCTCCAGTGGGACCTGGATCTTCCCCAGGGTCCTCTCCCACAGGTGCCTGCCTGGAACACCTCACCATGGATGCTTCCAGAAGGCTTCTGAACCACATTAAATAATTCCAAATTAACAGTATTTTCCTATGAGTTTACATGGAAATAATATTTCCGAATTGAGGTTTACGTGGAAACATGTCCTTACTTATATCCCCTTTAGATCAGTGGGTTGGTAAGGGTTCTGATTGGACAGTGGTGGGTGTGATGTACTTTTGTCTACCAGAAATAAACAAAGTTTGTTCATTGGAAAACTACATAATAAGTACCAGTTTTGTTGCTATTTTAATTATAACTGTGAAGCACAGGCTCGACAATAGTATACTACCTGACTTTTTTTCAGCAGCTGAGAAAGATAAGGAAGATAAACTTCTGAACATGTGAGGCAAAACAACGCATGGAATATGTCCGTCATCAGTACGGGACAAGGTAACGAGCATGCACAGAACGATCAGCATTAACTTGGACTAGAATGAAGGTTTACATGATAGAGGAATTGATAAGTTTGGATTTAAAATGCGAATAAACCAGCCACTTACTTCAGAATTAAGTTTAATTCCAATATGACTTTTGCATTCAGAATTAGGTGTTAACATGGTCATTTTTCGTCAGTTTAAAGTGAAATGAACTTTTATTCTGAATTAAAGAGGAATTAAAACTCCCATGTAAATGTGGCCAATTTGGAGGGGCAGTTGCTCCACTCTGAACCCCTCCCAGGTGGGCGAGTTTCTCCTCCTATCTCTATGGTGAGCCCGGCCACCCTGCAGAGAAACTGATTTTACCTGCTAGTATTCCCAATCTTGTTCTTTCAGTCACCACCGACAGCTCAGGATCATAGGGCAGGGTATGAATTTAAATTGGCCAGTAAATTGACGTCTTCACCTTCTAGATCAGATCCTTGTTCACCATGTTAGACTTGCACGTATTCCGCATTACTGAAGAAGCTGCACCAATCTGCCTAGCGATCTCACGTTCCTTCCCTCACCCATGAAAAAGACCATGAGATACTTGAACTTCTGAACTTGAAGCAAGACCTCATTCCCGACCCAGAGCAAATACTCCATCCTTTTCTAGCTGAGGATCATGGTCACAAATTTGGAGGTGTTGATCCTCATCCCATTCACATTCAGCTATGGATCGGTTGAGTGAAAGCTGGAGATCATAGCTAGCTGAAGCAAACAGAAGCACTTCATCTGTGAAGATCCACTCCTGGTGCAATCAAACTGGATCCCTTCGACAACTCGGTTGTGCCTAGTCATTCTGTTCATAAAAGTTATTAAAAGAATCAGTGATTAAAAGCAGCCTGGGCAGAGTCAAACCCTCACTGGAAACGAATTTGACTTACTGCCAGCAATACGGACCAAACTCTGACACCAGACGTACAGGGACCAAACAGGAACTGAATGGGTGAACTTCCATGCCCCCTCCAGGACCCTTAAGAGGGTATAAGGCTGGTCCACTGGTCCACAAGCAGGATAAAAAACACACTGCTCCTTCTCAATCTGGGCTTTAACAATTCAACAAACCCTCCTCTCCAGGACCTCTGAATAGACTTTTACCAGGAGGCTTAGGAGTGTTTCATGTGTGTGCCTATGCATGAAATCAGCACTATAAATCTTAACTGATCTTACTTTTAATTATTTCAATTTAATTTAAGATTTCATTGTGATTTTTGCTGTTTGCTGTTGTCTCTTACGCTTCTTTACACTATCTGTAATGCTTTTAATGTTTGATGTAAAGCACTTTGACTTGTCTTGACCATGAAAGGTGCTATACCAATAAACTTGCTTTGCCTTGTGACCCCTTGTTGAAGAGGGGGACCACAACCCCAAAGGCACTGTCACCGATGTCCATGCAATGCTGCGAAGGTGTGTCAGCCAGGACAGCCCCACAGCATCCAGAGCCTTAAAAAACTCTCTGTGGATCTCAACCACTACCAGTGCCTTACCACCAAGGAGCTTTTAAACTACCTCATCACCTCATTCCAGGAGATAGAAGAGCCCAGCCTTGAGCCCCCCCATCTCTGCTTCTCAAGACGTGTTAGTGAATTTGAGGAGGTCAAAGTGTTGCTTCCACTGACCCACAAGGTTCTGAGTTGAAGTCAGCAGTCCCCTATCCTCCATCCCCACTGTAAACACTGTTGACTCTGTTTCCCTCCTGACTTGCTGGATGGTGGACCGGAATCTCCTCAAAGCCATCCGGAAGTCATTCCCCATTGCCCCTCCAAACTTTTCCCCTAAGTGACCACCAATACCGCATTCTGCTTAGCCTGCCAATATCCATCGGCCGCCTTCTCTGTTCCATAGGTAAAAAGGCCTGAAAGCTCGACGGCAACCCTAACTGCTGGTGTCCACCAGCAAGTTCTCTGAGTGCTCAAAGTTCTGGGATTACCACCACAACAGACACTGACAACGATATAGCCACAGTATTGGCAAGCCGCTTTAACAATAGAGATGCTGAATATAGTCTACGCTGACTCAATATTCCACACCTCTCTTAGGACATGGTCGAAGCTCTGCTGGAGGTGGAAGGTAAAAATCTGTCTTACAAGCAAATCTGTCTGACAGGGGACTCTGCCAAATGTTCCCAGCAGACTCACAACGAGTTTGGGCTTGCCAGGCCTGACCAGCATCCTCCCCCACCATCTGAGCCAACTCACCATAAGGTGGTAATCAGTTGAGAGCTCTGTCTCTCCCTTACTTAAGTGTCCAAGACAGGCAGTCAAGTCTGAATTTTTCTTGAATTTGCTCTTTCTGTAGGTGACATACTTCAACCAGATGATGGTCAAGCTGCATGATGACTTTCTAAGGTGCAAAAACGTTGGAATAGGAATACAGAAATAATCCAATTTACCTTGCTGAGTTTCAGATAGTTTCTTACTCAGCAACTGGGAAGTATCTAACCTTGTTAATTAAAGCCCCTTTAATGTAACATGGAACTGATCTATATTTATTCAACGTCATATATGGGGAGAGAACAGTTTACGCATTTCTTTTTTTACTGTTACTTCCATTAAAAAGGTGCGATTCCACAGTCATTTAGCAAATGCTTTTATTCAAAGCAACTTATATATGAGTGTGAGAACAACACAGTGTTGGCTATAAAATAGTTTAGGTAGCTTTGAGTTGATCATTTTCCAGCAATAAAATCCTGGTTTGGATAATGTGATCAGGGTAAGGGCTAAAATATATTCTTTTTATAATGCAGCAAGATCTTCAGAGATACAATTTTGCTGGTTGCCTTGGTTGCATACAAACAAGAGTAAAACTTTGTTACTTCCTGGTTGTGTTTGGGCAGTTTTGCAGCTTGGTTAGGTGTTTGAAGTCAAAACTATGTGATTAAAGTTAAAAACATCATTAGGACTAATGTTACACTAACACTGAAGCCCTGAGGACTGTCTTGAGCTAGGAGGACATGTGTCTACATGAAACCTGTGTTGAGGTCTGCAAAATTTTTCTGAATACCTCATGAGCAAACACAAATGAAACCCTTTTCTATGAGATCACATAACTGCTTTGTTGTGTGATTCTAGTTGCTGAATATGCTGCAAAAAATACCGGAAGTGTTTTGTGATGTCTGAGGTAATGCTGAAGTTCGTTACATGCAGCACACTGAATAATAGCACTGCCTTGAAAATGGAGCCACCAAAAAGGGAAAGGACATAGGCAGTTTGAGAGTAATTTAACATTACATCTCCCGTTACACTTGCGTTATGTTTACAGATCCATTGGTATGTTATCCACGTTTTACATCACAAAAGGAATGTACATCAAAGTGTCAGCAGATGTCAGTATTCCCAAATGAGCTCTTTGGATTTATCACACAAGCTTTCTTATATGAACATTTTTTTTAATTAATTGGCCAGAATGACTCAACACATTCACAGAGCTTCATCAAGCCAAGTCTGATCATGATTACAACTAATATATATCTTTTCTTTGATTTTATTGTCACTTTAGTAGACACTCACTACTTTCACGTTTCACATGCAGTTTTGCATGCAACCACTAGAGAACATATTCATTCATTCATTCATTCAATCATTCATTCATTCATTCATTCATTCATTATCCTTACCACTTAGTCTAACAAAGGGTCGCAGGGGAGCTGGAGTCTATCCCAGCAGTCTTTAGGCGAAAGGCGGGGTACACCCGGGACAGCTCATCAGGCCATCACAGGGCAGAGAGCATTTTATTCCAGAAAAATTATAGGCAATTTCTCCTTGTTTAGTTTTTTTTTTTAAAAAACAGTCTCCCAAATGTATTTACAAACATCTCTGTTAATATACGAAAATGTACTAATAGCTTTTGTAAAAAAAAATCTTTCCTTTTATTTTTTTTATCTGCAAACTAACATCTTGTTATTTAGCAATCCATGTCTGGGACTTTAACTCCAAATAGGTTTTGGCAGAGGAAGGGGCCAAGACTTACATGAGCGGTTCAGTCTGTTTACAGCCAGTGAGCATAGCCCATTAATATACAGCTGAGTTTGCAGCGTCATTCGAAGGTGCAACAAACAATGCACAATATGCTCACAAGATAAAATGTGACTTCATCTCCACTGTTATCTTAAATGAATAGTCTGAGAATTTTTTTATTTTTTTTTATTTTTTTTTTTTTGGTATAACTTTAGATAAGGAACTCCAGGTTCCTGTTTTCAGGATTCTGATCGAGAAAATAACAAACAAATGTGATGATAAAACAGGAGAAAGCCTATAAATCCATGGTTAACACTGGAGAATCAGAATGCAATGATTTTGTTTTGATTTTCATGTCATTTCTATCCTGGCAATTCTCCAACCAATAATGCTTCTTGTCTTGGTATTTCTGATGTTTTATGTAAAGCACTTTGAATTGTCTTGTACATGTAATGTGCAATTCAAATAAACCTGCCTCGTTTTACCTGTTATATGCTAGGTGGTTCCACGTTAAAAAGAAGAGTTTCACCCTAATTAAATGCTTTGAGGAATTTAAATACACAACAAATTTTCATTTAAATAAAGTATAAATCTCAGTGATTTCAAAAAGATTTAAAACTTTTTGCTCACTGTCAAGACTGTCACAGAAGATTCATATAATTCTGCTAATAAGCAATTGCTTTAGTAGTTTCTATCAGCTGATTCATCAAGTATCTCACAGGCAGAAAGCAGAAAACAATGTGAAGAGTTTAAAACATAAAATGCTAAATACCAACTTGTTATATTCTTACTAGTTTCAGGTCATCATTGTAAAGTCAGGAAGTAATCCTAGTTTGCACCGTTCTAAAGGGAAGGTCACGGGAGAAAAGAAATACCATATGGTGCGTGTGTGTGTGTGTGTGTGTGTGTGTGTGTGTGTTTCACGTTTCTCTTTACAGAAAATTTATTTGTCACTGTTTATTGCTCTGTCATCATTAACCAGCTCTAATCTGCAGCTTCCTGCTGACAGTTTCCACCCTGCAGTCAGTGTAAAGAAATAGCATGGAAGCCACCTGCACTGGGATGAGGTCATGTGAATATCTTATTAGCTGCCTATGGATCTGGTAGTCTGAATGGTATCCGTGGCAACGAGCGTCATGAGGGCCCCCCCAGCAAAGAAGGCAGCTGTTAAAATGGAAGCGGGGCCCTCAAGGCCTTATTTATACTGCTATATGTGTAGGATGTAACTATAATTTGGATTTTTACACAAGATGAAGGGAGGTTATAGTTTCATATCAACAACAGCTGAAACAGGACGAATTATGTCTACAAGAACAAATTAATCAGTTTTCAAAATGTTGTCATTGTGTTAGCTTCAAGGAAAAAAGTGTGAGTTTCTTATCTCAGGCTTGCCACCCTCAGTGATGTCCTCTGATGGACAGTTTTTACATAATTTGCCGATTAATGTGAGGCAGATGCGCGTAACGCTTCTGTGCGTGGCCTCAGAGCGAGCGGGAGTGCTCAGGCTATGAGATAATGCCAGACAGAGGCCAGCCTGGGACTTACTCTACTGCCACTGCTGCTGTGTGTATGTGTGTGTCTGTGTGTGTGATTGTATACACAGTCACACTAAACCCCACCAGCGGATGTTTTACATCCCCTTTCCGCTCAATTACCGCCTCTCAAGGTCACAGATATCTGTCCAAGATAAGTTTGCGTGTTTTCTCGGCCAACTGCAACCGAGTTTTTTTTTTTTTACATTTTGTTTTGGATCTTTTGCATTTCAACTAAATTGTGAGTCACAAGAGACTATTTGTTTCCTCCCATAAACAGCTATAATGAGCACCTCTTCCTTGTAATGACTGGGTCTGAACCCTAATACAGGTCGTAAACATAGCTGTGGCGTTCTTGGCTGCAGTTTGAGATCCTTATTGTTTCTTGGCACAATCCTAGTCCTCCTCACCCCGTGATTTTTTTATTAGGTTCGTGATCCTGCACTTTTTCCTTGAGCTGTTTGTGCGATTTGTTTGCTTGTGATCACTTAATGGATTTATCATGAATGTGTGCGTGTGTGTGTGTCTGTAAGTGAGGCATATACTTAGAGAAAGTGTGTTTAACATTCAGTATGTAGCCTGTGTTAGGCCTCTCTGTTTCCATGTGTGTGCATGTGTGCGTGACGGTGCATTCCACCAGGGGACTCATCCGGCCTCTCCGGATCTCAGCGCAGTGCGTCGCTCTAATCCTGCCTTCCTGTTTTCCTGCAGGACAAGTGAGGCAGAGAGGAAGAGCAGATCTGATAATTAACTCGATAACAGTCACAGTCAGTTTACCTGGAAGAGCGAGGAGGAGGTGCAGGCCACAGTTTAAATCATACAAAGCAACATATATGCAGGAACACATCTAATTTTAGCCATGTATGCATTATAATATATACATAAGTGAATCCATATGTCCAAGTAAGAAGATTCAAGGCATTTTTAATTCTTCACTCAGTGTCAGTTTGGGAAGTAAACTGTGGATGTATCAGATTTAACATGCAAGCATCCAATCCAGATCTGCTTGTGTTTTTATTGAGAAAAACTGAACTATATATTGTTTCTTGGCCCAAACCATATATTTTTACCCAAAAGGATCAACTAAACCCAGAGGTGGCAATTCCTGGACCAGAAAGTAAAAGTCCTGCCATGTTTTTGGATCTACCTGTACATTTAGAACAGGTGTTTTCACTAACAGGCTCGTTTACCTGGCAACGAAACTCTGCTCATTAAATTCAGCTGGTTTGGTGACTGGCTGGAACAGCTGCCGGACAGGACTTTTACTTTCTGGACCAGGAATTGCCACCTCTGACTAAACCTGAGAAAAGCCATGAGAAAAATATCCAAGTTCTTTTTTCACAAAACCATCTAGTTGTCCCCAGTGTGACTATTGTAGGGCTTGTAGTCTTCTGGTGAATGAAGTGGTGGTCCAACAAACCAAACGGCCAATGCTGTTCAAGAAAGGAGCAAAACATTCCGTGTAGATGCAGTTCCTTGATATCTTGAACTGTCTGGGGCATCAGACGAGCTTCTTGCAAGGCCAGCCTGACAAAAGCATAAAAAACTTGAACTTCTTTATGTATGAATGGGTGAAAATGTGAAATGTGAAAATTTGAAATGAAAAACATTTAATGACTAAGCCTGCGTCGTTTCTGCATGTGTTAGTACACATGTATGTTGTTTCACGCTTTCATAGGAGCCCACTCCGTGTTATAGTGTTCAAAAAGATGATGAAGGCATCCTGGTGAATGAAGAAAAACATTACTTAGAGATAAAATTTGCTCAACTTTGACATTGTTAGCTTTTTGCTTTGCAACCACAACCTCGATGAGTGAAACAAGAAAAGTAGCTACAACATTTATCATCCAGTGAGCTTCAATTTACAACATAGCAGAAATTAACAGAGAGGAATTTTAACAAATTGTAGTTGTGATTTACAAACATTTAACAACATGATCACTGCAGATGATTTACAAAAGCTGTTTTTAATCCCAAAAAAAGTTTCTCAAGTTTATTTTCTCATCATATTTCCATAAAATATTGGCTTACTCTCACGTTTTTATGGCTTTACCAAGAACCCTGAGGTCACCTTCATCAATTTCACAATTTCAACAATTGAAAGAAACCAAAAAAAGACAATTATAATCACTTTTGCCACACCCACACCAATCTTGAAAGTACTCAAACACTTCATATTTGGTAAGAGTTATAATGTAAATACAATAACGATAACAATGGTCATGGAGGGACTGGAGCCTATCCCAGCTGCCATTGGGTGAGAGGTGCGGTGCACCCTGGACATCAAGGTGCTCCTCACACTGGGCAATAAAGAAAAGAGAGGAGGTATCTCACATTTGTCTGCAAAAAGAAAGGGCATAATTATCATTTGCCACCTGATACATCAGGAAAGGGGAGTATATCCAGCTCTGGATGCTGGGATGTTAAAACAACACCTAGAAGAAGTCTAATATCCAATACATGTGTTGTATTTGAGGCTGGAAAAGAAGCCACAAATATTACTTTTGGTTTTCCTTCTCACACTTTCACCAACCAAAGGAGCTCACATGACGTTCAGCCAAGCCGATAATTAAGAGAAATGCAGCATATCCATCTTACAAGTACACCATGTGGCAGCTAATTCCTAGCCCAGCGTGAGTCCTTGGGCTCAGCTAGAGAATAAAATATTTCTTTGCTTATCACAAATTGTGGCCTACCGCTTCACCTAAGGGTATGATGTAATGCCATCCCTCCTGATGTAGTAGTTTACAGGCTCTGTGAGTTTGTGTTCAGTCACTTACTCTCAGTGTACTGTAGCACACCGATGGCAACGATACTCCCGCTATCAGTGGGATTTTCTGTCTTTTATGAATGAGTATAAAAAGGGTTCATTACTAAGAAGGTGAACTAAAATTGAAAACATCCAAAACATTGTAATCGATCATGTAAAGGGAACAATAAAAACCAGACAAAAAAAAGGTGTGAACATATGAAGCAAGGCTGTAAAACGGTAACTTAAGATAGTATAACTGAGACAGTACCAGTACTAGCACATTTCCTGCCTTGAATTCCAGAAAATATTTTGGCTCATTACAACTGCAACGCTGTTATTGAACTGATTAGAAAAGGTGAAAGGAAATACCTCACATTGATATCTCGTTTCCTCTGTGCCTCAAATATGTTTGTGAGGGATGGAAGTATGCACCCAGTGGTTCCAGAAACATGTTTATTAAATAAATGGTTTAAACTTTGCGTGATCTGACTGACAACCAACCCGGTTCAGTCTCCAAATGATCCTAAAGTGGTTTTGGATTTCGTGAGCGCTGAAACACGTATCCACCACAAACTTCCTGCCCTCTGTGCTTCCCATGTAGATGGAGCCTGCTGCATTTGTATCAGTGTTAGCTGATGGTTTACAGTTTTGCCAAATGCAATTGCTTTTGTTATCACTTTTGGCTCAAAGCACAACATGTGGTGGAATAAGGCTGACACTAAAACCAGCATAGACCAAAATTACAAGTTTGTGATGGACTTATTTAACTTTTTAGCTGTTGGATGCAGACATGCAGGAGATAAATAACCATAACCAGCATGTCACAATTTTCACTTCCTGTAGAATGTTTTTATGCCTAAAATATGTCAAACTTTCACTGTAACCAGCATTAATACTATAAATGATTGTTTCCCTTTTTCCTTCACACAAAAGCAAAACAAAACAAAAAAAAAAAGCAGAGATTTGTGGTTTGGAGTCAAATGTTTTAACTGTTATTGGACAGTTTTTTTTTTTTGTTTTTTTTTAAATGAAATTGTATATAATCATTCACATCCTCAGTATGATGTTATGTTTTTCCCTTAGCGTTAAATAAAACATTTAATCATCCAGATTTTTGTTTTCTGAAGAGCTGATGGGGCCATACCACATCTGTTCAACCTGAACCATGATGGAAAAATCCCAACTATTACAGCCATGGGGAAACTATTATATATTGTAGCTGCTTTAACAGAGGGTGGGTCAGATTTTCTATTTATGTTTAGATTATAATCATTCACCTTTTTGTACAGATCATAATCTGATGTGAGTTTAGATTAAGTATTATGGATATTTGCTTGATGTAAGCACCCAAAGAAGGATCAAAACACACAATAAGTTTGTTTATTGCAAACAGCGGCTAGTTTGTATATTTTGCCAACAAACCTAATTTGCAATGTGGGTTGAAACATTTTGACTCCAACTACATTTACTTATTTATTTATTTGGTTGAAAGGTTATTAAGGAAACCATAATTTTCTATTCATTATTTTTAAAGGATTTAAATGTTTAACTTTAGAAAATTGCAAATTGAAAGTTAAAATTAAAGTACCAAAGTATTCCTGAAAAGAGCTACAATGTTACATCTGATGAGAACGAATTCATTTCTAATGACTCCAAAACTGACATTATGTAATATAGGTTGAGAAACAAACAAGTGGCCTGCTCCCTACAGTTAATTTTCTCCTAAAATGGACTTTATCAGTGTCAGCCACACATTTGCACAAGCTTCTCCTCCATTTTCTGAGTCACCATGGTTACAGTTCAACTGACCAAGGACAATATCATCCCTTTTGGAAAAGGACGTAAACAGAAGTTGTTTCAACATGCTTTTACATGTGATCCATTTATATCACACCTGCTTTACAACCAGCTGTGCTGTACTGGAACTCCACATACCGATTAATAAAACATCCTGGGCAAAGAGCACTGTCAAAATAACCATCGTCTTAAACAGTAAGTGGAGCAGGGCTGTACGCAGAGTTTTAGAATGACTGAGATTCTGACTGAGACCTAAAAAAAAAGTATTTCAGAGCCAAAACATATCATGTTTGATACATACAGTTTCTGAGACTTCTTGTTGGAAAATTTGCTCCAAACTTGTTGTACACAGTCTGATACTTGTTTCCTGCTTCCTAATAGATACTATGAATCAGAAGATTAAATCACAGCAATTTTTATGTATCCCATGGAAATAAATGCAAAAAAAAAAAAAAGCTACAAAATAAATCCTTTTTTTTTTTTTTTTTTTTTTTTTTTTAAAATTTGTTGAAGGGCCAAATATAAACTTCAGATTTAAAGAAATGGACGTCTCCCCCAGTTTTTCTTAAGTTGGGCTTTAAAGCTAACGTTGGTAATCTTACTCAGAGACATTGTTTTTTACGCTAGGAGAAGTGGTTCCTCGTCCTGATAGTAGTCAATATGCTTTGTAAACATGAACAATAAGAAATATAGTTAGACCCCTCAGTTTACTGTAAATCTGTAAAAACTCTGACCAATCAAGACATTCGGACTGAAACTGAAGTTCTTCATTTCTTATATTCCGTAAGCTTCTTCTCCTGGCTCCCCTCCTCCCCCTCCCACAGTGCATACCTGCGTGTTAGGATGAAAATACAAAGTAGTGAAGAAGAAACTCGGAAGGCAAACATGGCTGAGAAAATGCAGGAAGGATTTCCAGACCCGGCTCGGTTTATTTGCTTCCTCCTGCTAAACAGCCGAGAAAAAAAAAGTCATTGGTGGAAAAAGCTGCAAATAAAAAAGCCTTTGATCACGCAAGGAGCAAAACCAGAGGGGGAGGAGCCAAGACAGGGCGCCACTTTCAAATATTGCTAGCTCCCCAACATTACCTACCCCAGCTTTAAATGGTTAAAATGGAAGTAATATTTTTTGCAAACTCCTCCACCTCTCTCGTGTACTGTCTATTCTGCCACTTATTCTGTTCTTCCCTGTTGTCGCCTCGTTGCTTTTCGTCCTGGCTCAGCAGTACTTTCTGCTTTAACATGTATCGCATCTGCTTAAAGGTTGAGTATGTAAGATTTTCAATATTTTCAAAATAAATTAACTAATAAAATAACTACAATCATAATTAGCTTAGAACATGTAGGTTCCAGTCTGTCCATGTTTGATGCTTTATTAAATTACAAGTTTAATTAATGACAAATGACAAAAAGCACTTTTTTTTTACTGGTAGGCAAACATTTAAGAAGGGTCTTTGTCGTTAATTAAACCTGTAATTTAATAACACATCAAATATGGACTGACTGGAACCTACATGTTTAAAAAACTATCTAATTATGATTGTAGTTATTTATTTAGTTAATTTATTTTGAAAATATTGAAAGTCTTACATACTCCACTTTTAAATGTGCTGAAATATTTACAGTCACCTGCACCTTCCTTAATATCTTTATGCTCATGTTGTTTAACTTTATTGCAGATTTGTCCCACTCAATTAATTTCCTTAAAGTTAACAAATATACACAAAACATGCATTTTTCAGTGCACACATGCTATACAATTATACTTTGCATTATTTACAGTTAAATTGAACTTATAGATATCACAGTAACAACAAACATGTCTCTTTTTTGTTAGCATACAACATTGAAACTGATGAGGCCACACGGTTTTTGTTTGCTTTAAATAATAATACATGGACAGGTGATGGATCTGTCTATCCTGAGACTGGTGGACAGCAGCCTGTGTGCTTTTTCTCTCTCATCTCCATCGTCACTCAGCCTGCTTTTCACACTCTCCCTCCCAAAACTGAACTTTGCTTGGCACATTGTTGTCTGAAGGAAGACGACAAAAAATCAAGGTATGTTTAGAAATGCTGCGGGCCTCTGTTGCAAGGAAGGTGAAAAGAGATAAAAAAACTTTTCAGTCTGACTGTCTTGATGGAAATGTTAACTAGCTCACTGCCATGGCATGCACACTAAGCAGTTGCTGTCGTCTAGTAAGAGAGACAAATTACACTAAATTCAAGGCGCTGATGAATTAGTCACTTTTTTAAAACGTCCACTTTTGATGACCAGTGAAAGAGTGAACAAGGCGAGTGGATGGCTTCTTTCTGCTGCTTTGACAGTAATGAAGTGTCTAATGGGGCCCTGTCAGCAGCTTGGAGAGACTGGAGACCTCGAGACACTGTGGAGACACAGTACACACTAACTCACACAGACACGCACACACCCGCATCCTTTATATGTACAAACACACCCATTTGGAGACGCCTAAGCAATTACCACCCACCGCCAATTACTGCAGCTCACACATGGTCGTGCATCTGAAACCTCTGGGCCATGTGTGGATCGACCTGTGATGTGGTCGCTGCAGCACTAACAGACAAGAAGCAGAGGTCCTAAAAATGGCTAAGTGGGGGCGTTGCAGTGGCACAGCAAACTAAAGCTGCACTGTTTGTTTTTTTTATTGACTTAATTTCCTTTGACTTCCACATTGTGCATTTGTCTGAGCATTGTAAAAAACAATCTATTACTGCTCATATTAAGATGACAGGACATTAAACAAGCAATGTAACTGGTTAAAGCTAAGTTTAGAACACATTTAAATGATTTAATAGGTTTTAAATGTGTTTCTTTGAAGATATTTGTAAGTCACACACTGATGAGGTTTTTATAAGATGACTAAATAACAGTCACCTCACACAAATGCAGATGGAAGGATTGCAGAGGACCTAAGTTGAGAACTTTACAGCGGCAACCAAATGATGTCTACAGATTAACCAGCAGGAGTGAGAACACAGATACTGGAACCGCCATGTCTTCTGTGCCTCATGATTTCATTGAGATTATATTAAAGGTCGGAGATCAATGGTTCAAGCAAGATATATTATGAAAATACGCAATTCAAAAGTCCGAACCCCTTTCTACAGATGGCACCCCACCTTCCTCCGAAGCCATTCCCCCAAAAAACGAAACGTGCAATGTTTGTTTCTGAGGGTTCACTTATGCTGGCATCGATTTGCTAACAATGACATCCATTACTTTTAAGCAGGCATTTTGATATAGTTGGCTAGCTACTGCAGCTAGCCAAGCTGTGGCTCTTGCTTTGTTGCCTTTATAAGTGCTCCAAGCCTATGAGAGTGTGCGATTTATGCATGAAGAGGAAGACGCAGAGGGCTTGAGGGACAAATGGTTGTTGGGTTTTATAAGCATATCACCGTCCAATCTTGTAGAACAGGCTGGTAGAAATGATTGGATGGTGTTTTTCCAGTCCTGTCTGTTCCACAGGTGACTTTTGTGTATGTGTGTGTGTGTGTGTGTGTGTGTGTGTGTGTGTGTGTGTGTGTGTGTGTGTGTGTGTGTGTGTATTCTTCACAGCATTTCAATCAGCTGTGAAGAGGATTTAATCAATGTAGTAAAAATGCTTCTGGAAAACATCCCCTACCCGACTCTAAAAGTGGTTTTGGATAATATTGTCTCCCAGACTGAGTTGTTATGTAAGGACAGCCTGACCACTTTTTTATTTCATGTACTTGGGCTAAAATACATTTTCTCTACTTTTCTTCCATCAACACTTTTTGTCTGGTGGCCACTCCTAATGGGGAAAAGTCACCTGGATGACATCTGCTTTCTGTTCATGTTTCACACCTCCTTCTGTCAATGACAGTTTGCTGAAAGAAAAACTTTACTTTATATTTTCATTCAGATTAGCAAAGACAAAAATCCACCAGGTGAAAAAGTTTAAGTAAACCCCAGAAAGGAACTGATCCTGGAATTTATTTCAGTGTGTAACCATCACCAGACATGGATCTTCACAAGGTGATGTACAAATATATAAAACTAGTAAAATCACTTGGAGAGCTCAAACTTCCGCCAAGGACTTTCACAAGCTCCTGGATTTACTTTAAAAACAATATTTACTTTCTCTCTGGAAATCACGTTAGTTATCATCTGATGTCTAATGGTTTTGTGATGTAATGCTGTTTCTAAAGCTTGACTAAATAAATCATTGAACTTTTATAAAAAATAATTCTCTAAACGTCTTCTAATACGTGGCATGTCATTTACATTCTATTAATCATTGTAATGTATTCATTTTATGCTTTCATCCAATTATTATGTCTTTTATTTTTCCTAGTCGAGCTAGAGGAAATGCACATCTGGTTGATTATATCATATTCCTGTGATAAGTGGTCTGAGGAAGTGTTTTCCATAAAAATATCGTAAAAACAAAAAAAATAGAAAATTGTGAAATGCCAGAACCAAACAAAGTAGCCAAATGTAGATGATCATTGGCTAACTAGTCTTCGTATGTAGAAAGGAGGAACGGTTATGCTTGAAAAACCTATTCTGTTGTGGAAAAGTTAGTACCATGAAGTAAGCAAGTGGTCACCATAATAAGAGCTGCTTAAAGTCTGTAAATACTAGGGAAACAAACTCCATTGCTTCCTTTATTGTTTCATTTGGCATTGTTGTGGTCTGTGCCTCTCCTCCTGTCTGTGTGTGAATGCAGTTGATGTCCCTGTTTGTTTCCTTGGTGACCACAACCACTCTCAATCTCCACATCAGCAACAGTATCTTCTTGGTCAATCTTCCATTCATCGTCAGATTGTTGGTTCACCTTGTGATAACTAAATTAGGCCGTACAAGCTTCTTAAAACCACAATTCTGCTCTATTTAATCTGAAACAGTTGTCAGACGTTGATCTTGATGTGCGCCTAAGGACATCCACCCTGCAAGCTTCTCTCTGCTTGTCAGTCCCAACCACTCTATCCATTTATTTGCTCAGCTCCAGTCTGGTTCTTTGAGAATTCCAATAAACATTTAATCACTCTAACTCAGATCTGTGTCCACACTTTAGATCCCAGTAATGACACGTAGCAAGCATGAAAATACTAAAAAACAGAATGTTTACTAACCATCATTAGTGTAGCTGTATTGTAATTGCTGAACAGTTGTCTTTTGCTAATGAGCCCCAACTAAACTAAATCAGAACAAATTTTTTTTTAAAAATCTCCAAAATCCACAGAACATGACATCAAAGCTGTTCTCATATATATATATATATATATATATATATATATATATATATATATATATATATATATATAAAACCTCCTCCCTCACCCACCCTTCCCATTTCCCCAGGGTAGGGCAGGTGGCTGTTCATCTCTCAAGCTCAGGTTTTCTACCAGAGTCCTGTGAGCTTGAGGTTCCTACGCAGTATCTTAGCTGTTGCTGGAACTGTGCTTTTCTGGACAGAAATGTCTGATGTTTCACCAGGTGTCTGTTGGAGCCACTTCTCCAGTGTGGGGGACTCGTCCCCCAGTGCTCTGATTACTATGGGCACCCTCCAGGCCTTCTTCAGTTCTTCCTTGAGGCCTTGGTACTTCTCCAGTTTCTCATGCTCCTTTTTCCTTATATTTCCATAATTGTGGATGGGTACATTGATCACTACGGTTTTCCTCTGCTGTTTATCCATGATCACTATGTCTGGTTGGTTGGCCACCACCATTTTATCTGTCTGGATCTGGAAGTCCCAGAGGATCTTAGCCCTCTCATTCTCTACCACCTTGGGGGGAGATTCCCACTGGGATTTAGGGGTCTCCAGTTCATATTCTGCACAGATGTTCCTGTACACTATGCCAGCTACTTGCTTATGGCGCTCTTTGCCTGCCAGTATCTTGCACCCTGCCGTAAGGAGTTGGATTGTTTCAGGGGCCCCTTTGCATAGTCTGCACCTGGGATCCTGCCTAGTATGGCAGATCTGGGCCTCGATCGCTATGGTGTTCAGGGCCTGCTCCTGTGCTGCCATGATTAGTGCCCCTGTGCTGTCCTTCAGTCCAGCCCTCTCCAGCCATTGACAGGACTTTTTTATGTTGGCCACTTCGGTAATCTGCCTGTGGTACATCCCATGCATGGGCTTTTCCTCCCATGATCGTTCTTCCATCTGTGTGTCTCCAGACTCCATTGTCTGAGACATTCAATAAGTGCTTTATTCCTTGGTGCTCTCTTCCTGATGTATTCGTGGAACTCGGATGTTTCATCTTGGATAGTGGCCTTGATGCTCACTAGTCCCTGGCTCCTTCTTTGCGCTTATTGTATAGTCACTGGGCACTGGACTTGGGGTGCACCTCCATGCATGGTGAGCAGCTTCTGTGTTTTGACATCTGTGGTCTGAACGTCCTCCTTTGGTCAGCTCATTATCCCAGCAAGGTATTGGATCACTGGCAGGGCGAAGCTGTTAATTGCCTGGATTTTGTTCTTGCCATTGAGCTGACTTCTCAGTACTTGCCTTGCTCGTTGCAGGTATGTAGTTGTGGCAGCTTTCCTGGTGGCTTCTTCATGGTTGCCATTCGCCTGTGGTTTGCCCAGATACTTGTAGCTTTCCTCCACATCTGTTATCCTGCCCTCTGGGAGTGCAATGCTCTCTGTATGGATTACCTTCCCTCTCTTTGTTATCATCCGCCCACATTTCTTCAGTCCAAATGACATTCCAATGTCCCTGCTGTAGATCCTGGTGGTGTGGATCAGTGAGTTGATGTCCCGCTCAATCTTAGCGTAGAGCTTGATGTCATCCATGTACAGGAGGTGGCTGATGCGGCCTCATTCCTGAGTCGGTAACCATAGCCAGTCTTGTTGATTAGTTGGCTGAGGGGGTTCAGCCCTATACAGAACAGCAGCGGAGACAGGGCATCTCCTTGATATATGCCACATTTGATGGAGACTTGTGCAATTGGCTTGCAGTTGGCCTCCACAGCCTCACTGAGTTTGCAAAGAAGGTCCTTATGCTGCTGTTGGTCTTGTACAGCTTCAGACATTCCAGGATCCCATGTGTGTGGCATTTTAGGCTTTCTGGTAGTCAATCCAGGTGGTGCACAGGTTTGTCTGTCAGATTTTGCAGTCTTGGGTGACTGTTCTGTCAACCAGCAGCTCGTGTTTGGCTCCTCTGGTTCCTTTGCAAATGCCTTTCTTTGTCTCCATCATGTATTAATCTATGTGCCCGCTTACCTTAGCTCCTATAATACCTGACAGGAGCTTCCATGTCGTGGAAAGGCAGTTAATTTTGATCGTTCTGCGCATGCTCCTTACCTTTTCCTGTCCCAATGACGTGCCTTGTTTTGCCTCATGTATTTGGTGGTCTATCTTTCTTTTTCTTCTCAGTTGCTGCAAAAAGTGATATAGTATGCTCGTGTTGAGCTGGTGCTATAAAATTATAATAAAAATAGCAGCAAAACTGGCACTTATCATGCAGTTTTTACAAGTTACGACTGAAAAGATGAGAACCAGGGAGCAAACTTTGTTTATTTCCGGTTTACGTCATATGTCACATGCACCCTGTCTCCAATCAGAACCCTTCCCAACCTGCCACTTTAAAGAGGAATTAAGTAAGGATGTGTTTCTTGTAAACCTCCATTTGGAATTATTGTTTTTATGTAAACTCATAGGAGAATACATTAATTCTGAATTATTTAATTCTGAGTGATTAATTCCAAATTTAAAAACATCATGTAACTGTAGCCAGTGTAGTCATATATATTTAATTAAGTTGTAACTCCAGTCAAAAGTAAAGTGTTTATCTGGATTTGCCATACACATGCAAATTATGCAGCAAGTTTTTTTTTTTTTTTTTACTGCTAAAATAATCATGCTGCTTAGGAAAAAATCCAAAACAATATTTCAAATGTATATACGCAGACTTTAAATAAACAAAATTAAACAAACATTGGGTAAATAAATGTCACATTATTAGGAAAAAAGAAAAAAATAATATTTTATATATTTTAATATAGTTTTATATCAATTCTATGCGTTAATGTTATTTTCAGGAGATGGGGCTGAAGGAGAGGTTCATTACCTCATCACCTCTTCCATCTGTCATCCATGACGTCTTCAAAAATGGTCCAAAATTAAGCCCAAGGGGACGTGTTAGTCTGCAGGGTATGATAGCATCCTCTGAAAGCCTTCTGTTGATTCCACTTTACAAGCATCCACTCAGCTGGGTCTGGGGTGGTCAGCAGTTCAATTATGTTTTCTTTTTCTTTCTCGTACCTCTGAGCAGGCTGCTCTAAGAATGAAATTGACCTTTACTGAAAGTCATCTGTGGGATAATTCAATGGAGCCTCTGACTTGAAACCACTTAACATAGAGCTATAAATTGTAGAAATCTAATGTTGACCTAATGTCATGACCAAAATGTTGCTTGGTTTGGCTTACAGAACCTTACTGGTGTATTGCTGGCTTTACTCCATTTCTAACTAATTACATATAATTTATTCTTAATTTGCATTCCTGTTGTGTGCTTTTGGGTTGTTTATGTGTTTTCCTTCAAAAACAAAGATGGATTTTGTTTTCATTCAATCAGGAAAATTAAATTCACATATAGAAATGTGCAGTTGTGCAAACAATCTAACCAGATTGTGATCAAACATAGTTTAAATGGTAATTGCCTCATTTCTGTTGCCCTGTTTGTTTTTAAACATACAGCTGTAGAAAACCTTGAAACATGACTTGGGTTATAATTGTATGAATATTAAGAATAGATCACTTCCTTTTTATTTGATATTGCGGTCATTTATACTTTAGTTTGGGCCCATTAAAGACTTCGCTTCCAGTTATCTTCTTCAGCAGGACAAACTTGTTGTGCTAAGTTAGTGTCCCAAGACTCTTTCATGCAGCCGTTGGCTAACTGCAGTTTGTGAAACAGTAAATGATACCTTTAAGCTCGAGGGCGCAGCGTGAAATTCTGGGACCTGTGAACAAAAACATCTTGGTGAGCCTGTACTTAATCAATAACTCTCACACCTATATTTTCTAAACCTCCTCAGTATTTTCAGAGCAGCCTTCACCTCCCCTTTCTTCACCTACATCTTCCCTTTGTCTCTCTGCTGCAGAGGAGAGAACTCATATAAAGAGAAAAAATACTAGATTATTTAACATGATTATAGCAGAACATACCGTAGAATTAAAGCTACTTTCTAGCTGTTACTAAAATTCAACTTAGAAACAGGTACAGACAATTGATTGTAAACTAAACTTCACTACTCAGCTTGTTTCACATAAAAAGAAACCCTGGGCTAACAGGAGCTAACCAGCTAACGGAAGAAAGTGGGCTAAAGCTAAATCACGATGTTAACTGACTAAACACTGTGGTTGTTCTACATTCCTCCTTCTTGAAGCGGGAAATCAGGTACCTGTCAATCAAAAGGACACAGCCCTAAACATGCCAAATTTTGATATGAAATTACTTCTAGACTGAGGAGTTAGAGAAAAAAAATCAATCCCCCCACAGTTGTCATGAAGGTAAACCTGACCTATTAAACTTAAGATGGATTTTTGTCCCAGACTGTAAACATGTTTATTTCTGTTGTGAAGTCAGCCTTTTGTAATATGGAAGTCAATGGGGATTCGCTTTGTTTTGGAGCCCCTAGTAGAATGTGTGTGTGTGTGTGTGTGGGGGGGGGGGGGGGGGGGGGGACGACACTGTAATGTTTTGCACTTCCGTTTGGACTTCACTTTTAACCACCAGAGTCTCTGTCCATCTTTTATATACGGTCCATGGATCAGACCCAACCCTCCACTTCTGCCATTTTTTGTCCTTGTACCAATAAAAAGGTAAAGTCTGTGCCATTATCTGTCAGTCAAATTTTACAACTAAATCACAAACTGCCACTAAAGTACATTTTAAGTCTTTTGAAATGGAGTCTTTCACATTTTACAAACTCACTTTTCTGCTGTAGCTTTAACCTGTAGGTGAGCACAGACTTTCCTTGTTAAGAGTAATTACATTGTATGTGGCCTCAAGACTGTATGTGGCCCTGAAATAAATTTAAAACCATAATTTTTTTATAAACAAATATGGATACTCATTAATAAAATCTTACATTAAAATGAATACTCACATTATTTACTGAGTGAAATCCAACAAATCAAACCCTTATATTACTTAAGATTTTAACTTTGTCTTGTAAACTGGAAGAATTTAAAAAATCTTAAAATCCAAGTTAATATTTCATTTACTTTGTTCTCTACTACATCTTCTTGGAACACGTCTTTCTCTCACTTTCTTCTACACTCACACACAATTCTCCCTCTTAACCTCTTGGATGCTTGGCTTCCTGTCTCACTACAGCCTGAAAGCCGAGCCAAATCAATTAGTCTGTAGAAATTACAGAGCAATAAATAATAAGGGCCAGTTGGCAGCAGCCGAGACGGGCGGAGGGGAAACCAGAGTTATATGGGGCCCCTCCTGTCTGCATGTGGACTCAGGATGCTGGGGCCCAGCCTCAAACTATAATCACAATAAGAGCTTTTTGTATGCTTCCTTGCATGATATTTACAACATGACCAAATTGGGAAAATATGGTTTAAAGAAGGAAATAGTTTTCATGCTCAATTTGTGACAGCATATTTTTAAAAACATATTTAAAATGAGAAACAAATGACACTTTAGTTTTCATTGAACTTGTATAAGAGTGTGATTGCTGCATAAACTGGAAGAATGAAACTAAATAATGGGATGATCTCTGGGCTGTGGGTAACTTTAGATGGCAGATTGATGTGGGAGGGTGTGTGTGTGTGTTTGTGTGTGTGTGTGTGTGTTTGTGTGTTGGGGGGGGAGGGGGTCTGTTGACCCTGGTCTCTCCTCTGATGTTACCTGATCCAGCATGTAGCAGACTGTCTCAGGCACATGTTTGTCTTCATATCATGCTAATGCAGTGTCCAGAGATGTTTTGATTGATGGCCCTTATATTACACTAACACTAACAAAAGTCACATTCAATCTATTCTTGCCATTTAAAAACTGGGAAAAGAAACCATCAGTTATATTTTATTACAATAAGGAAAAAACTGAAAAAAATATTTTCAAAGTCAACATTATTGTTTATTTTGGTACATTTTTATACCACATTTGTTTGTAAGTCCTTTAATATTAGCAAAGTTTTTGGGTTTTTTTTTTAAGTCTCATTTATTGCATTTTACCACCTTTTTTCTTAAAGGTACAGTGTGTAATTAATTTGGCTTTTTATTAGCAAACATCAAGTAGCAATTGCGTTCACAAATACATATTTTACCAAGTCTAATCACAATCATAACCAAATGAATGCATTCTCTTAGCTTAGAATGAATTATTTATAAACACTTATGTGTAAACCTTGTATGTAAAACTTGTAAACCTTACATGTTTTAGCTGTCAATCCCTTTGTATTGGTGGGGAAGAAGGAGAAACAAGCAAAAATGACTGTGAAACTTTAAACTGGATGTTTTCCGTTACATGGATGACAGTCCATACTAGTTGGAGACAATTTATGATGGAGATGGACTTCAAAGCTGAAGCAGAAGTTGCAGCTTTCTGCTGGACAGGTAGGTTGATTCAGTCTAACATTAAAGTTTATTTTGGCGTTATGTTAGAAACAAGGCAGGTTACTTGCTAAATTAACGACAGAGATGCTAATTTGTTAGTTAGCCTACAGTGGAAAAGCTCCGATGCAAGTTTTCAATTGTTGTTACTCTTCTCAGAAGTCATACTAGCATTTCTTTCAGACATATTTTTCTCTAGTTTACATTCAAATTAGAGCACCACTAGATGGGAGTCATTTTCACATTGGAGCTTTAATAAAACAATAAAACCCGAACTGTGAACTGCAATACCCCAACAATACATGTATGATGCAGCATGAGGGACAAAACTGATATTACCAGGAAGTGGGGGCATATTTTTGCTGCCGTGTCTGAGCCTATAAGCCCATAAGCCGTTGGGCAACCATGACATCACAAAGACAGCACTGAGACTGCGCTTAGCCGAAAGTTGTGTTCTTGAAGCAGATCCGATACATGCATGAAATTAAGAACCTAAATTCCACCACATGATCAAAATAATAGAATAACTAGAGAGTATAGATGACAGAAACAGAAAAAAAAGTGCAGACATGATTTCTTAACATCAACTAAAATGGTTATATCGTTCCTCTCAGGGCACTAATAAATATTAAATTATAAGTAAATATTTAATCTAATCTATTATTTAAACCTTATACTGACCACTGCAGTCTTAAAAACATTCAACCCCTTTATGAGAAGCACCTTTAGTACTTAGTAGACACACTCTGGCTTTAATGACCTGCTGCAGATGTGGTGCATGGCCAGTCACCAGCTTCTGTCAGTGGCCCTGTGGAATTTTAGCCAGTTTCTCATGGGGACATTTTTCCAGTTCACTCATGTTCTCAGGTTTGCATGCTACAAAAGCCTTTTTCAAACCCCACCAATGGTTTTCATTGTAGTTCAAGTCAAGCTGTAATGCCTGCTCCAAAATCTTCCAGGACCGCTTTTAAAAACCAAGTGTTGGTGGACAGGTCTGCTTGGGATCGTTGTCCTGTTGAAAGGTCCAATGACTCCCAAGCTTCAGCTTCCTCACATTTTCTCTCGAGATTTCCTGATATTTGATTGAATCCATATTGCCCTTCACACGCTTTAGCTTTTCAGTGCCAGAGGAAGTAAAGCAGCCCCAGAGCATCACTGATCCACTGCCATCCTTCACTGAAGACGAGGTGTTCATATTAGCGTAAATAAAAACATATCCAATGTCAGATGTGGTGATGTAAGGAAACCAGTTCTCAGCTAAACATACAGGAAGCATTCTATGGTCGCTATATTGCCCTAATATGAGCAATAATCCACTCTAACCATAGTTTCGGTGTATACAACAAGTACTAGACATAAAAACGCAGTTAAAATGTTCCAATGGTTGATGATTAAAATGAGGGCTTTATGATCTCTGTTGGTAGTGTGACTGCTACCAAGTTACTGCTCATCCCAGTGCTTAAACCCAGTCATCCAGGCACTGTTACAGAGATGTCTGTGGTCTAACAGTTTTAGCAGAAACCCATAACTTCCTGCTCCAAAGCAAGAACCCTTTTCGGCCAGTTTCTTCAAGCAAGGTGAGTTTGAAATCATGTGCGTAAAAAATGAAACCAACATTTTGTGAAGCATCTCATCTATTCGTCAGGTTGGTTAAAGTTTGACAGACTAAAACAATATTAGTTATTAGTGCTCCATCACTCCAGGAAAAAAAAAACTTAATTTTTTTGAGGCAACAAGTTTGCGAGTTTGATTTTAAAGCCAAATATTTCAATTTTACATTATGTTTATGCTTTTACAGTCAATATGCAGAGTGAGCGATGGCACATTTGTGGTACTGTTTCATTTTCTTCTCTGGTTTTCAGTCATACAGAAGAAAGCAAGTGTGTCAATGCAACGCATGTCCTCTTCCCAGCAGGCTGTGTCAGCACTGTCACCACTATGGGTCCACGTGGCTGCTTGTTGTGTTACGGCTGCCTCTCTGTGTGATAAGCTGCCCTCATGTTGTCCCAGTGCTAACTCAACATCCTGTGTCTACACTCTTTTCCTGGCCTTATCACTCAGTGTGTGTGTGCAGACAGTATCACAAATACTTCCGGAGGTCAGTAGATAAAAGCAGATCAACAAATATTACACTGGACACACGCACACACACACACACACACACACACACACACACACACACACACACAGTTTGACAGGCTCGTACTCTGTGAGTATGCATGGTTCAGGGTTCAGTGTGCTCCAGCAAAGCAGTTAAACTTTAAACACAGTGATAAACAACTGATTTACCTATATGCCTCCAGTCAACCTGTCCACTGGGATTGCTGATTGGTCCGTTTCTCCTTACAAGACTTCCAGTAATCCAGGTTTTTTTTTCTGAGGAGAGTGAGGGAAGACAGGGAAGGGAGGCTGCAGGAAGGACACAGGTCACACATACCTGTACTGATATTTTCCTGCTGATGGAGAGGACTAATTGAAATTCCATAAAAAACTTCAAAAAGAGCAGAAAAAAAAAAAACAAAAACAAAAAAAACAAATGTGCCATTCTGAACAAAACAGGGAGAATGGTTATATTTTATGTATTCATTCATTTATTTATTCAGAAGATTAGGATTCATCCATCAAATACTGTTTGAGGTTTGATTTCTAGATTAAAAGTATGACTCAAGCTCCACGTCAAGCAGACAAACTTGATGAAAAACATAATTTATTCGATTATTTCCATTTTAAATAGTGAAAAGCTATAGGGAACGTTATGTGGGATTTACAAAATAAGCCCAAAGAACACAAATCTGTCACGGCAGGCAGTGGAGATGTGGTGTGGACCCAATTGCAGAGATGAGGGAGGCCGATATGCAGAACTCAGAACGCTTTATTCTTAACCCAGGAAACTTAGAACAGACACACTAACTGACGTACGAAATGATCCAGCAACAAGGAGTGAACCTGAGTAGTATAAATACCCAGGGAAGCCAAACAGGTGAAGTAATTAACAAAATGAAACCAGGTGAACTCAATAACAGGAAATCAATGAAGCTAAACAAGAACCGAGGGAACTAAACAGGAAAACTACAAAATAAAACAGGAACCCTGAAAACAAAGCAAAGGGAAAAACCCAAATCATGACAAAATCTAAAGGAGTTTTTAGAAATCTGGCATTCTGGGGAAATAAATAAGTCATTTCTAACAGATTCATTAAAACATTCTGAATTTATTGATGTTCATAGTGCTCCACAATGATTACTAATCTAAGTTTTAGCATTTTCTTTTATAACAGCAAGTTTTACCTGCTTTCAAATGTTATCCAAAAACCACATCAGTACCAGGATGAGATTTTGCATTTTGCGCCCACCTTTACTATCTCCTAAAAACAACTGCCGTACCACAACCTATGAGCTGAAAAACAACCTGGTGACTGTTAGGATTGTGCAATGAACTACAGTTGGCCTGAAAAGACTGTTTGCTGTGTAACAGCAACGTCGTTGCATGCTGCTCTTTATCGCTCCTTTTTGTGGGTTTGCACAGATAAGACAATGAGAACTTATGGGCGGTTCAGAGTTGATGTTTTGGCACCAAAGACGTGAAATATTTATGCTGTTGGAATTCTTACAATGTTATGAGGATGATGGGTTGAGGAAGACGAGACAAATACTGTCAGCAATGACGTTTATTTTGAGTCTAAGAGACATTTTCCTTTTCTCGAGGATCAAAGCATTTAATTGTGGCGTCTTCATAACAAATGTAATCCTCTGTTTATTGAAAATCACCAAGTAATAATAACTGCTGTTTATTCAACAAATGCAGACAGGATTTCACTGAAACTTGATCATGTCAGGATGATTCAGTGCTGAGGCTTATACAGACAGTTGTGATTTATAAATAGACATGATGAACGTCAATCACATAGTAACAAAGCTTTTAAAAGCTCTAGATTTTTACCTCTTTTTTCTCACAAAATTGATGATTATTGATCATTTCAGTAATTCATTACTGATGATAGAAAAAGGAAATCAACGGGAAAGGAAATAAAAGTTTCCTCACTCGCATTCATACTTTTCTTATTAAGTCCACAGGAGAAAAGCACAAGCAGCAACATCCTATTGAGTTGGAAATTATAGACTGTATGGACATACGGTGTGGAGTTTCTTGTGTCTTTAGGCCTGGTAATACTTGGAATACTTGGTTTCAATTGTCACTCGCCAGTTTGTTGATCGTGGTCTCCGCTGTCGCCCTTCTGTTCATTAAACTAAGAATCAGCATCCCAGCCACCTCGTGCCTTGGGTCCACATCTCTGGTTCACGACAATATGTTGATTTTCAAAGTGTTTGTGTTATAGTTTCGACAACCTTGCAGTTACACTGTAAAACAGGAGTCTAGTTAAATCAAGTTACATTTAATTTAAAGTTAAACACATTTACTTTCATTACTTTTCAGAAAACATGTTCACTTTGAAGTGTTTGACATGAATAGACAATCTTCGAACACCTTAAAGATCCAATATATCTTTATAACCTTGTAAAGACATTGCAAGTAACCTGTCTTTTGATAATTATAATGTGTAGCTTCCCTCCCTCCGCATGCTTCTTTGTTTAATCTTGCTAACAAAAATTGTGATGAAACTTTGACATCTTTCAGAGGAAGTGCTTCCTTATACACTGAAGCATTGTTTTAAGTCAAATGGAGTACTATAGCAAATAGGAATACAGTCAGACTCAACATGGACCTTTTCTATCTAAGATAAAGACATGTGATTGTATGAACGTTTAACTTTTTGTTTCACATTTGGTTGTGGGATTTTCTTCAGGGTCTCAAAATAATTTTATTGAGGTGTTCATTACCTCTCCAAAATAGGAATTATGTGAAAAGTTAACATTTTAGATAAATGTCTTTAGGTTATTAATACGCTACAAGAAAAAAAAAAAAAAAAACAGCCTTAAAGTTAATGGAAACTATTTTCACAACTTCAGTAAATTCAGCTCCTGGAGGGACACGATGGTTCTCTGGGGGCCAGCCCAGCTCAGATGCAGAGGGTTGCGTCAGGAAGGGCATCTGGCGTAAAACGTGTTGCAGGTTCCTCTGCAATGATTCGCTGTGGCGACCACTTCAGAGGGACAAGCCGAAAGGTAACAACAACAATAAAGTCTTTTATCACACATGAGAATATGTTTGCTTATGTTTCTCCTTACTAGTTTAAAGCAGAATTTCAAAGTTTTTGAAGTGGTTGAAGATGGAGTCACAATTAATTGGGAATTATGCAGAAGGAGTGCTAGCAAATAATGAAAAATATTAATGAACTTTACAATCAAACAACAAAAACAACATAAATAATTTTTGAAAGACTTTTTACAAGTGTAAATGTAAAAGGAAAATGTGCCAAATTGATTTAAAAATATACACACATGATTCTGTTTCTTTTTTTTTTTTTTTTTTTTTTCATCCTTAACTATTTTACTTCAATATTCAAAGTACTTTATGGATCCATGAAGGCCAATTAAAGGTACACGGTCGGTTTTACAAGAAACTCAGAAAGTACACATAGGAATGAAAATTTAGGAATAGAAGTAATTTGCCAAGACATTGATAAGTCCACTGTTTTCACACACAATTGCTTCAGGAACTATAAACAGTTTATGTAACCATTTTCTGTTGGTTGCTGTATATTTTAATAACCTTCAGTATTTAGAAGAAGGATCTGTGCTAAGATGACCCGAGTAGTTTTTGTTTACCAGTTTGTACGTTTTCTCAAGCATCTATTCAATCACAATCTAAACATTTCAAAGAAAATGTTTAGAATTGATTTTTTTTAACCCAATCCCATGTTTATCTGAACCACTTCTCAAATAAAAATCAAAGCAATAAAAATCAAAACAATACATTTAACAAGACAAAACTATAAAACCAAATGTGGTGTCAGTCAGTGACTGAATTGGTGATCATGATATTGCTTTATTTATGTCTTACAGAAACTGCAACAGAAGGCTCATGTCAGTATTAATGAATCTATTCCACAAAATTGTCCAAATCTTCATGTTTCTGTAACTACAGTTCAAAGATGAGGTGGGGCAGCTATCTTTAAATCAAGGCTATTGACTAGTCCTAGACCTAAGACTAGTTGTAATTCCTTTGAACAGCTGACTCTCAGTCTGTCGCATCTAAAATGAAAATCAGAGAAGCCACTTCTGCTACCAGTAGTGTACTCACAGTTTCTGACGGACTACTCAAACCTCTTATCAGACTTAGTGCTGAATAGGGATAAAGTCATTGTAGTGGGTGACTTTAACATTCATGATGATGATGATAATGACAGTTTGCTTTATTGCTACATAAAGTACAATCAAGCAACCTTCATTGAAGGGGTAAGCCCCCTTCAATGAAAGGTGCATAAGTCTTCATGGAAGGGTGCATAACGCTTCGATGTCCACAGACCTACTCGTTATCATCATCATACACTTCATATTGTTCTGACATATGCATTGATAGTGAAGAGATAATAGTTTTTCCTCACAACCCTGTTCTTTCTGATCTTTTCTTAAAAACTTTTGAATTTCCTTCATTTGACTACACAATGGCTGAAAAAAGAGAATCCATTGTAGTTGATGTCTCAGATAATATTGCTAACAAATTTAGGAAATCCATTTCATCAGTATTTTCCACAGTACCGAGTGTTGATATGACAGAGAACATCCATCAAGCTCTACTCTGAAACAGGTTCATGAACCTGTTTGAAGAATTTCAATCAGGATTTAAAGCTCATTATAGCCTGATATAGAGACTGCCCTGGTGAAAATTATCTTCTCATGGCCTTAGTTAAAAAACAATTCTCTGGACCTTGTTAGATCTCAGTGCTGCATTTAACACCACTGATTACAACATTCACTGAACACTTAAATAATTTCACATTGTGTAGTTATACATTTCACGTTCACTGTTGGTTTTCCTTAACTATGTAATTTATTATGAACTCGTTCAAATTGATGTCTGTAAAATGCCCTGAGATGACAAGTTTTGCTATACAAATAAAGCTGAAATAAACTGAATCAAATTTATTTCCTTATTTTTCATGTAGTGGACAGATATCATGCTATATTAAATGTATTACAGGGTAACTAAAAAAAAAATCCAAGCAACGTTTAGCTAAGGGCTACAATGTCAGCTCTTTAGCAGCATGAAGAAAGTACTTTTTCCATTAAACAAGACTGATATGTACTTGTTTACTTATATATATATATCTATATACATATAGATATATATCTATATATATATATATATACATATCTATATATATCTATATATATATAGATATTAACTGTTTTGAAGCTGATATCTATATATATATATATATAGATATATATAGATATCAACTGTTTTGAAGCTGACATGTTAATGCAAGTAAAAATGCAAATATTCGGAATGCGAAACAGGTGCTTGTTGTGGGTAAAAAGCAGAACTACAATTAGCTTGCTCAGCAAAGTCATCAGTAAAGCCAGAGCACAGAGTTTTCCATAATAGCCACAGCAATGGTTCACTTTAGCTGGATAGGAGCTGTGGTAGTTGTCAGATCCCCACAATACAAGTGGGACCCTTGCTGACTATCAGACAAATCAAGGAGGAAACAAGTCAGCAGATGTACAGCCTGCTGAGTCCAGTGCTAGGTTCACACACATCCAACAAAAAGAGAAACACTGGCACTGGAGACCAGAACGTTTGAGAATGGAGCGACAGTCTCAGGACGTAGGTCCTTTGGGAAGATAAATTTAAATGATCAAAACACAGAGAACAAAACTGTGAATAAAAAAAAACAATGAAACATTGTTTTACAGGAGGTCCAACGACAGGATTGACATTTTTCCTTTGTTCTGTCTGATTAAGTTATTTTGTGTAGCACACACACTGACTGGGCTGATATGTTTGTTCACCCTGAACAGAAACTGACATTTGAAGAGTGTCAGTGGGTTGTCTGGCAACTGTTCAAAGTTAAGACTTAGCAGGGTGCATAACCCTTCGTGTGCTGTCATGGTAACCTATAAAGCGAGGCCAGAAGAATGTCATGCTTTGGCTAAAAGCGTGTTGTTTGTTTGTTTCTCCTTTATTCTCCCTTTTACTCATCTGACGGCAATAGATAACAGACATCAAACTTTTTCACACCTTTTCGCTATCACACGGTGTGCCGTGGAGGTTACCATCATCCCTGATGTTTTCTATGAAAGTATTAAAGAGGCATTGTGTAACTTTCCAACTTTAAAAGTCCAAGTTTTTGATTTGTTTTAATGGCACAGTGACAGTTATCATTTACATTTCTAAGCCACTGCTGCCCAGCAGAAATGAACTTTTGTCTTTGGTTTGCCCATAAGGAAACTTCCTGAGATGCTAAAAAATATGAAAAAAAAACCAAGGGGTTGACAGGAGCTGCCAGTGGCTGATGGTGTTCAGGCAAGTTCCCTGTTGGTTAGTCTCTTCCAGGATGCTAGCAGCCACTCACTCAGCTGGACCCAGCTCTTTGTCTGAGCGTTTCATCTCTGCTGGGTAATTCAGTTGCAGGACGTCTTCCCATTCAAAGCAAATTAAATTCATTTAAAACTTGAGCCATGTTTGTTAGAATCCTGCAAAAAAAAGACTTAACAGATACCACAAACATGCATGAACTTCATCATATAAAGCTAGCCAGAAGTTTAAATGTTTGAAAAAGGTCTATGATGAATGTTTGCACAAAGATGGATCCCAGAATGAGATGTTATCAGCTGAAGCAGAAGGTGAGCTCAGAGAGACCCAGAGGGTGATGAAGCTTTATTATGCATGGATGACGCATAAGCACGCAAACATGCTTGCATACGCAGACCACACACTCTGCACACAGGAGATAATGCAGACCCTGACACATTATCATCTTCTCACACACACTTCAAAAATGGGGTCTGGCTGGGATCACTGCTGCCCTGTCCTCCCTCCTCTTCACCTTTAACCCCCAACTCTTCATTCGCTCAGCTAATCTTGTCTGTCATCTTATTTTTCTCTCATAACTTGGAGTTTCTTTTATTTTTTTTCTCAAAACCTGTATTCCTTTTTAACAATACTGTTTTAAAATTTTGATGATTTATTTAAAGCAAAAAACACATAAAGGTCAAATTAAAGCAAGTTTTTTCTGATGGTGCAAAAAGATGTAAAATTCCAGCTTATATTGTATACAGTTAATTCATTGGACATTCTATTAATTGTAATATACGTTTGCTCAACCTTTCTTACTTCTTATTGTCACACTGTATTAACAAACAAGCAATAAAATGTTTTTAGGGAAAAATATCTAAAGTACAGTTTTAGCTTTTTTTAAAACAAGTCTGTTCATATCTTGTGGACTGAAAAAGTTTGTCCTTCATTCACCTTTCCAAGTCATTGTTTTCATTTTCTTTCAGAAAGACTCTTGTTCCTTTCACAGGATTTATTCAGTGTGTTTCTAAACGTCAGTCATGTTTCTATCAGCTTTTTACTATCAGGAATATTATTTAAACTAAAGCAGATGGATGGGAATTTCGGGGAGTTTAGTCACCGCGTAGCTTCTGTCTCATAAACTGTATTTACATTCAGAACTGACATGCAGCAGCAATGTTTTAAAAGCCTCAGGATGGTTATGATAGAGAAAACAGGTTTGAAACGCAAAATTGGTAGAAAGGTTGAAGCTTTCAGTCTAAGTTTTATTCACCTCCAACGAGGTCCAAGTCAAAATACTACAAAAAAAACGTCAGATAAATTTGCTAAAATCAGCAGAACAATAGGGAATAACTTAGGAGTAAGACTTACATTTTTTACATTTATGATTTTTCAACCTTGACTAAACTAAAACTAAATTCATATTAACTGACTGTTTAAGCACAAAATAAGTCATTTTCAGTTTGAAACTGATTAGTTAAGTTTCTTAACTGAGTTAAGAAAGCTTTTAAAAATCTTTTAGAAAGCTGCTTCTGTGCTGGGAGTAACTCTGGAGTCGCTGGAGCTGATTGTACAAAGAAGAATGCTGCACAAGCTGATGAAGATGATGGAGGATTCTTCACACCCTCTCCACAACACAGTGAAGAAACAACAAAGTGTGTTCAGTTAGAGGCTTCTTCATGTCCGCTGTAAGACTGAAAGATACAGAAGATCCTTCCTGTCAGCAGACATCAGCCTCTGAAACAAGGCCTCCTCTAATTAACAACAATTATCTAAGACAATGTTGAATTTCCCTTTGGAAATTTCATTCATTCATTTATTTCTATTATTATGAGTATGTGATCCTACATGGGTGTATACCTGATAAATGGTGACAGGATAACAGTAAGGATATTTATTGTGCTGGACAAAACCAAAATTATTTGACACTATTTTTTCAAAATCATACTGGTTTCTCAGTATGTGACAGGAGGACTTTCCCCCCATACAACACTGGGTGTTAAATACATTGACTGGGAGAGTTAGCCAAGAATTGGAAAATCTATTGTCATGTGAACTAAAAATTTGTGCAAAACAAAAACAAAATGAATGTCCACAGTGTCTTGATTGTGGCTCTGAATCTTTCTTCATAGTACTAACAGAACCATGTTTCGGCTGTAGAGGTTCTGATGGTGTTACTAGTTACTGACTGTGTTAACTGCTAGCATCGTCCTAAACGGCCCCTCATATGGTCCAGTGCTTGTTTTTTGTTGTCGTAGTCAGTACCTCAAACAAACTTGTTCACAAGGGGCATCTGACTCGAATGTCTCCCAGCTGTTATTAATTTCCCCTGAAGATGTGGAGGAAAATACTCTTGTTGCCTTCAGTGACAGCTTTCGCAGTGGAAATTTGCAGCAAATGACTGATTCTTTAGATTCAGACATGGCTCATTTTTTCTGTGCCATCATGTTCAACTTCATCATCAGCTACAGGACAACTCTGATGTTCCTTTGTCCATTTTCACCAGTCAACATCTCCAATAACACACATATTCTCCAGTAATCATGTATTGTGATGTAGTAGTAAAAACAGGTCCCCTTCAAACGAATCCATGAGAATTGCTCACAAGACAAGAATTTTATTTAATGTTGAAATGAATAATTTTTTTTTTTGTGTGCATTTATTCTTTTTAAAAACTCAAATTTGAAAAACAGTTTTGTGAGCTCTTGCTCAAAGACTGCTGGGATAGGCTCCAGCATCCCCGCGACCCTTTTTTGGACTAAGTGGGTCGGATAATGAATGAATGAATGTCTTGTGAGCATTTGTTTTGTGAGAAATTGTCTGAGCACCCCATCAAACAGTTGCTGTGGCACGTTCTTAATGTTGTTTAGGCTGTTTAAACTGGTGTTTGCAGTTTAAGACAAATTCATATGAGAAAAGAGCACAAAGAAACACAACGACATAATAACTTTTTGTCTTTCTGAAACTTGTCCTGTGCAGCTGGAAAAGCTTAAGAACATCCAATAATTTGCTTCAATTTCTTCCTTGACAGAATTATTTGTTTCTATCTTAATTTCCTAAGTGGTGTCACAAATCAGACGTCCTGCGTTGATACGGATACTGCACACTAAAGATAACCAGTGGATCTGCCATTTTGGTTTGAATTTTCTCAGATAAGTCATTTTCACTGTTGTCCTTAGTTAAAGATTTTTGTTTTCCATGTTTTCCAATCAGTAAAAGTAAAAATTAGCAGATAAAACAACACTAAGTGCAATACTCCAAACCACCTCATGCACATGTAGCCTACATTTGTATTCAGTGTATTTTTAATTGTGTTTAGCTTATAGTTCTACTTATTTATCTACTATTTTTATTTATACTTTTATGTAGGTTTTAGTATATATTAGAATTTCCTTCTCTCAGCTTCTCCCGAGACCTCAGTTCCAATTTTGTATCTCTGACATGTGAATGTGAGCTGATATGACAATAAAGTTCCTTAAACCCTGAAATCTACAAAAAGGGCTGAACTGGTTCAACATCAACATTTTTTCACCTCTGAGAATCTGATGATTGTCGAGAGAAACTGACAAACAGGACACAGAGCTGCTTTATTTTAAATTATACTTTATTTCATATAAAAACAAAACAATAAACAAATAAATTAGATATTTCTAAAATAATTCTCTTGATGAAATGTTGAAGAACGCTGTGATTGTTTTACAGTTGGTACCTGGGACCGCAGGAATGTATCAGGACACTCTGCGGATGGAAATGTGCGAGCGTCGCTGGGACCATAAGATGGCTGACAAACGTAATATTCAAGCAAACGAGAAGAGCAAATAAAAGAATCCCTCAGTGACAAACAGGAATGAAACCTTCTATTTATTTCCTTCCCAAGAGGCTTTGAGCCGCTCAGACAGATATAGACGGGTGACCAAAGCTGAGCTGCCGGGAGAGTTCAGAGCTGCAGGAAAATGTCAACTGATCACACGGTTTGATCTCTTTGTTGGAGATTTCCATCCACACAGCTGACAAAAGATGCTCTGTTTGTTTCTTAATTGTTTCGTCTGCAGCTGGAGTCAGGAGGCAGACTTGGTATTTCAGTCCACAGGGGAATAGTCTACAGCTGGTCCTGGTGGCAGAGGCAGAGCGGCCGATCTGAATTATTAAGATTTGTAATTTAAAGGATGGTGGCTGTGGGGATAAAGATAGGGACATTTGGGACAGAAGAAGAGACATTATCATAATAAGGGCCGCTTCATTTGCACACAAGCCCAAGCTAACCCCACAACACCACCCCCATAACTCCCTCTGGTCTGTAGTCACACCCATTAAGCCTGCAAAGCCTTCATTGTCCAGCCAGGCTGCGGACCTGAAGACCCCTCGCCAACAGATTGAGCTGGGTGACGGGTTACAGCCAGACAATGGAGGGTCCCTCCCCCTCCTCTTCTATTTGAAATCAATCACACAGGCTTTCACATTCAGAGCCCTCCCCTCCCTTGTCAGCAGTGACAGTGGGCTTGGACCAGCTCCCCACAGAGTGCTCATGGTAAACTGCCCGTCCTCCTTTAGGAGTCCCACCCTGGACAGCCATGTCTCATAAACAAAGTGTTGGGCGAAGACTGAAAGAACAGCGCTGTTGTCCCAATGTTTATGTGTTTGTTTACATGTATAAAGGAGTCTGTCTCATCGCTTTTGCGGCTTTGAGAAACTGATTTTATAACTTCAGAAAGGCATAAAACCTCCAGAAAACGTTTGTGGTCTTTGTCCAGCAAGAGAAACAATAACTGGGCGCCTTTTGGTATTTAACTAGAAACTGTTATTTTGGGCTGGAGGACGAAACACATTGCTGCAAAATGACAAATGGAGGGTTTCATTCCAAGATTTCCCAAGTTTAAGCCACGTCTAAAGATTCGATATCATTTTTTTTTTTTTTTTTAAACTGTTAAACTGTTGCATTTAAATTTCTATTGGAAAATTTATGCTTTTCAGTCCTGCAGTGACATAAGGGTTATTTTCTTTACAGAGGTTTTGGAGAAATCAATCATGCAAGACAATTATTAACATCATCTGCTGCTAGTTTGGGATTTGGGAGTGACTCCAGTCCTGTGGGATACAGATGAGCATGGTGGTGTTGTGCAAAGAAACCTGAACATGAAGACAACGTGACCACTGCAGCTGATTTGGCACTTTGAGATTAAATTCCTCTTTCCTTTTGTATCCAATACCTTCATGTCATCAGAATAATTTATAAAAAGGCAATTGTCTTTCTGTTGTTGATATGTACATACAATATTTTTATATTTTAATATATTCACAGGAAATCATCAGTTCAGGCACTTTGCTGCCACTACAGCAACTTCTTAGCATGATAAATCCTGAGATTTAAGACTGTTTTTCTTTTTAAATAAGCAACGCAAACGTAAAATAATCTTATAGAGAGATTTATATTCAACAATCAATTCTTACCTTTTCACCATAGCAAAATAAATCTTTTTTTTTTTTTTGTTGTTTTGTTTGTTTTTGTTAAAATGTCTGTATGACCAAGGTTGCGAGCCCTGGTTTGGTGACAGGAGATCCTCGTCCGTTGCCTCTTCAAGGCATTTTGAGAACCGGAGTTTCTTCTGTTGTGTTGAGTGCCGCAGTTTTTCAGCGTTAGAATACTTTTTAGGGGACAGTGCCAGAACAAATAGTCCAAAAGCTTTTTGTCCTCCCTCCTCTGCTTGTTTCGCAGCTCATGCTGAAACGCTTCTCTCCAAACCTCCACATTGTAATGACGCCCACTGGCCGCAGTGCTCTTTGTGCATATGCATGGTGTGTGTGTTTGTGTGAGTGTAAATGTCTATGAGTAATCTTAGAGCTTCGACTGGTGCCATGATGGAGATTCAATAAGAATAAAATATTTATCTTCAGAAATGCAGCAGTGGACCTTCAGTTTGGTGAGCAGTGGATCTGTTAGTTCACTCGACAACCCAAAGCAGCGTCTCGCCACACTATCGTTGCGTTTAGGTAAATGTGTGTGGGCGCCTATCGGAGCGCTGCCTTCATGTCTATCCGAGAGCGCACGTCCTGGTAGCCCAGAAGGCAAGGGTCGGTGGACAAGGCATCATGAGTGAAAACTGAGTCGTTGTCAGAGGAACAGGAGCTGGATGTGTCCTCACATGACGGGGAGTACTGTTCAAAAGGCGTGGAAAGGTCCAAGTACTGAGGAGGAGAGGGAGAGGAAATCAGAGAAAGGCAACTAAAGAAAATAAATCTGCATTAAAATGTGTGTGGAATTTAAATATTAGGTAGTAAAAGTAGAATCTGTCTAAGAACCCACATCACCCATAACTCAACCAGCTGTTTGGATGTGCTGCTTTCTTAATGGCGTCAACAACAGATGAGATGCAGATGGTTAAAATCTCCTGCTGCTGTTTCAGACCACTGAGTCAGTACAGACGACCGTCTCTAAGTTTTTTCTTAAATTCCTCAAAAAGTTAATAAAATAAAACAAGAACACGAACTGAGAAATTCTCAGCCGCTTGATTCTGTTTCTGTTGCATTAGATCAGAAATCTGCTTGATGTTCGCTCACTGAAGACATCTGGACTCAACGTCATCCATCAAGACGTTTGTAAACATGTCTCAGTGTGTGTGTGTGTGTGTGTGTGTGTGTGTGTGTGTGTGTGTGTGTGATGTTTGAAGCCCACCTCATCAGAGATAGACAGCAGAGCTTTGTCCAGCTCCTCCACCAGCTGCTTGAACGTCGGTCTCTGGATGGGAACGGCATGCCAGCATTCACGCATCAACATGTACCTGAAACAGCAAAAATGATTTAATCAACATCTGGCCTGAAGGACGGGTGTCCTTGAAGGCTGCTGTCCTGCAGCTCCTGGATGTTTCCTGCCGTACCACACCTCAGTCAGACTGAATGTGCAGAACTGGACAACAAGCTGTTAAGGAGACTCGTTTCGTTTGAATCAGGTGTGCTGGAGGAGAGACAACGTAAAGCTGCAGAACTGCGGCCTTCAAAGACCACAGCTGGACACATCTGGCCTAAAGAGATAACAGGATTGATGCTCAGCTCAGATGTAATAACTACCAAAACCTAGATACTGCAATGGACTGGCGAGCTGTCCAGGGTGTACCCTGCCTTTCACCCAAAGACTGCTGGGAAAGGCTCCAGTTTCCCCGCGACCCTTCATTAGATTAAGCGGTTAGAATAAAGAATGAATGAATGAAAACCTAGAACCATTTAGATAATGTTTTGTCATAAAAAAAAAAAAAAAAAAACCTTTATGAGTCTAGAGAAGCTCTCAGAGATCATTTTCATCAATGACCTGTTTCACAATTTTAGATAATGCGATCCACATTCCTTTCAACTCTAAAAGAACTTGTTCCCCATGTTCCTCCTCAGGACCAAGTTTCATGAGATCCTGCTTGGTAGCTTTTGGATTATCTCACCTACAACTGAACAAATTATCGACTCTGATGATGCCATTCCACACAGATGTCAGATCGCCCAATTTCAGCTAATGTAACCACTTCTACCAGTCTGTGTCAGGTCTGCTGGTAGTGGGAGCTCCTGCTTACAGTTCATGTGTGCAGTTGGAGGGTTTGTCCATCCGGTGTCCTTCCTTCAGCAGCTTGAAGAGCTCCTCAACTGGGATACCAGGGTAAGGGGAACCTCCCAGTGTGAAAATCTCCCACATGAGGACACCAAATGACCACCTGAACACAGATGAAAGAAGAAAACCAACAAACGATCATGACTTGTTCTTTTCGTTTTTGTCTAAGCAGAAAGGTTACGCTTTAGACAAGTGAATAGTACGAGAAGTTTAACTTACACATCACTCTGGTGTGTGTAGACTCGGTCGAACAAAGCTTCTGGTGCCATCCACTTGACCGGCAGACGGCCCTGCAGAGGAAACACCCCCCTGTTAGAGCCACACAGTGACTGCACTGCATAGTTCTGGATGTTTTCTTTCTCTTTCACCATTAACAGCTGTTAATAATTTCTTCCTCTGTCTCTCCATGCCTTCTCCTCATCCTCTTTTTTCTCATTAAGCTTCATTAAGTCTGCTGCCAGTCAGACGAAAACATCAAATATCTGTATTAAAGAGTATTAAAGTTGTGGGGAAAAAAAAAATAGGCCAAAGCAAACTGGCTGAGAGTTTTAAACAAGACTAAAAGATTTAACTCTTTTATTTATTTTATTTTGATATTTAAACTATTTAAACGGTTTGATTATATTAAAGATTGGAGACCAAAACTTTTCGGTTACTAATATTCAACTTGAACAAAGTGAATAAATATATTTTAAATGATTTTATGATGACAAACATCTTTTAGCTCGAATGAGGAGCAACAATTCTACTGAAAACATTGTTTTCCAGGCGAACTTCTCTGCAGAGAATTCCTGAAAATAAGCTGCTAGAAACTGTCACTCACATTGGTGGTTTTCTTGTAGTAGTCAATCTGGTGGACTCCTCTGGCCAGGCCAAAGTCAGCAATCTTCATCACATTGTCCTCCGTCACCAGAACGTTCCTGGCTGCCAGATCCCTGTGGATGCACTGCACAAGGAGAAAAGACACAAAAACAAACATGAGTTTCAGGCCAAACAGCAACGTCCTCAAGTCAGAGCAGCATGAAGCTTCAATGTTCAGGACTAAATATGCATAAAGTATTTTATAAATGACAAGAAGATGCAGTAATTCTTTAAAACATGCAAACATTAAAAGAAATAGGGTCTCAAAGGTTAAAACAGACTTCATCACAGGCTGAACCTTTGTAGACAAGCTTGCTTTAGTTAGTTCAGACTTTTTGAGGAAAGTTTCACAGCTTTTCTATGAATGTTTTCTGCTTTTGTTCCGTCCAGATGACCCCATGCTGCCTTGTTAATGTTGGGGAGAATTATCCCTCCATCAAACCTGTTACAATTGATTTTCAGTCCAGTTCTTGTGTCATTTAGCATTCCTGAGACCTTTTTTTCCATGTTTTCCTTCAATGGAGAACATTTCCGATGAGTCAACATCAACTGAAGGCCCAGATGCAGGTCTCAGGTCCCATGTCAGGTCTTTGCTGGACTGCCTGACTCATCTTCTTCTGTACTCCACTTAAAGTTAGATGTTAAGTGGATGTTACTGCTTAAGTAACATCCACTTAACTTAAGTTAGATGTTACTGCTTCGTCCATTGCAGAGTTAAGTGCCTTTTCTATGCTTATGAATTATAAGTTAAGAGTTAAAATGGCTTAACAAATAAAGAACACATTCCTCATAAGGTGTAGGTACAACAACTACACTGAAAATGAAAATTAAAAAAAAAAAAAAGCTGCAAATGCGGACAGAGAAACTGAAACACCTTCAGAAAGTCTGAAGAACTGTAGACTATTTACAAGATACAAGAATACTTTATCCAAAAAAATTTGGCTGATCAGAAGAAAAATATGAGAAAATGCTGAGTGGCTCCTTAATTTGCTGCTTCTCGCCCGATGATTGCTGGGATAGGCTCCAGCTTCCCTGAGACTCTTACTTTGACAAAGCGGTTCAGAAAAAGGACGGCTGGATGTAACAGGTCGAAAGACTTTTTTCTCCAGTATCCTGTTTTCCTATTTTTCTTTATTAATATATTATCTGTAAAGCTGTGCATAATTTCACATTACAGTCCATTCAGAAACATGAAGGAGAACAAAACTTCCGTTTTTAAATCCTAAATTTCTCTTTCAAATTCAGACATGTTCCTGCTTGCTATGAGTTGTGCTTTAAAAATACAAGACAGGGAAGGAAGAAACATTTTTTACTAATTTTCTCCAAAAAGGAAAATAATCAGGAGTCTAAAATCAACACAGGACTCAATTTAGTGAATTCCACAAAAATAAAAAAAACTCTTTATATAGAAATCCTGGAGTTTTAAGAAAAAACAACCATTGGGAGGGAAAAAAAGAAGGTCCTGTTTGCCCACACTGAATGCATGTCATTAAGTTTATTTTGGTTTTCATTTGAAATAGACGTGGTATTTGTGGGGACGTGCAAAATGAACCATTCTTGGTTTGTGGGTCTCCCCATAATGGAGGGTTACTTTCAGGCTCCAGCATTCTTAGGAAGCAGTAGAGCTAGAAACCTGATACCAGACGATGCCTCTGCTGCCTGTTTGCTAACAGATTTATGGCAGCGCTAAAAAGGACAAAAGCCCTGCAACCGAGGGGACGGACAGATAGACGGAGGAGAGTAAACAGGGTTGAAGCTGCAGCAGCTCGCAGCTCAGGAATGCCTGTCTGAGACACCGGCTGCCAGACAAAGAGACGTGTTGATAAGACACACACAAACAGAATGCATGCTGGGAAAATGAAAGGAATCAAAACACTGGGGTGAGGATGGGAAAGGAGGAAGAGGGCAGCGAGCGAAAGAAAGAAAGAACAGCTGGTGCTGCCTTTGAGACTCTGGAAAAGACAAATCCGTGCAAAATGCCCACATTTTACTGGATGAAGGAACTCGAGCCCTCTTGTTCAGCTATGATAGACGTTTCGGTTCTTGATTTCTGCAAAACGTTCTAAAATCTGTCTTTCAGTTCATGAATATATTTCTTGCATTAGGATACGGACATGCTTTGGTTGCATTTCAGGAGTAAAACCCCTCATGGAGGACAAGCAATGCTCTTAAAACGATGGCCATCATATTCAACAAGTTGAAGACTTAAACTGGATTTGTGATGTGTTAAATCAGTCATTGCTTACATTCCTCATGATTTCACATGATTTCAATATAAAAACTAAAATCAAGTGTGTGACACGAGTGCAACCGTAAATCACTGCAGAGCCTCCTCTTTATACTGACAATGCACTCTGATGCAGCCAGGAAGGGAGATTTACAGCCGTTCAAATGTTCAGATGTCATTTCCACTCTTTCAAGTGAACCCACCCTTTTAGAGGCCAGGTACTCCATCCCCCGGGCCACCTGGTAGGCACAGGAGAGCAGGTCTTTGAAGGTGAGCTGCTCCTCGGGCACTTTAGTCACATCAAAGGTGTAATCCATGCCTGGAGGTCGCCTGGCCCGCAGGTACTCCCTCAAACTGCCTTTGGAGGCATACTCCACCAGCACATACAGAGGCCCTGCGGAGGGAAACGCAAACAGGATGAAGGACGGGGGTTGTTTTTATTGTTACTTTAGCCTTGAGGTTTGACATCACCCTAGTTGAGGCTCTAGATTAGGTTCTGGGAGAAGGACAAAGGAGACACGGAAGCTTACCGTCCTGTGTGCAGACTCCCAGCAGGTTGATGATGTTCTTGTGTTTGTCCATCACCTTCATGAGCTCCATCTCTGAGATGAGGTCAGCCAGATCTTTGTCTGTGGCATCATCTGAAGTAAACATACGTCTTTAGACAAACAAGCCTCATGGATGGCAGAGTGAAGCTTGTAAGGTGTATTCTTCCACCACTCGTTTCCTACCTTTGAGCATCTTAACCGCCACGGTGGTGGCCTGGTCTGGGCTGTCCTTATTGATGCCGTAGGCCTCGGCCCTGACTACCTGACCAAAGCAGCCTTCTCCGAGAGGCTTGCCCAGCGTTAAACTACAGAGAGAAAGAGCAAACAGAAAAAGTATGTCCAGAGGAAAACTGTACAAATCCATAATTTAGACCTCTGGTTTCTTAAACTACATGTTGGAGAAAGCCAAAAATGAGCTGCAGGCTTGTTTAATTTTAGATCCCCACATGATTCGAGAGCTAAAATTTTACCGACTCCGGATCCCGACGGCCACGAGAAACTGCACTCGACATTTCAACGTTTGCCATTATGATCATTTCATCAGCTGAAGGTCACTTCAGTGTGCCACCTGGCTCTTCTTAGAGATAAAAGATGTGCATCTACAGAGCAGCAGACTTACTTCTCCCTCGGGAACTCCCACTCTGGATCGTAGGGCAACTCAAACTCCATGACACCAGCCAACATGGGGGAACAGCTGGACGAGAGGCGTGCCACTCTCATCAGAGACGCGCTGGACTTCCCGGATGAGTTGGACTCCACTGAGTACTAACAGAAAAGACGGGGCGATCTAATTAGTAGCCTTCATACGAATGTTTCACAGCTTTTAACTTCTGGCAATGACACACAATGCTTAATGTGAACTGCTATGCCTTCTGCAGACTTACTACATGTTGAGATGGCATACCTGTCTGCGGAGGGGAAACTTGGAAAGCTTCTGGACAGGAAGGGCATCAAATGGCTCCCGACTGGGATGGATCTGCATTCGGCACAACACCACGATGATGATGGCCATAATCAAAGCCAGGAATCCACAGGCGTAGATGATGATGTCTGTGTATTTGGTCTCCATGGTGTCCACAGTTTCTGATGCTTCCTCCTCTGCAGGAACAGATACGTTTTATTCAGTGCGGTCGCAATCGGAAACTTTACCCAAACTGTTCAACAAGTCAGAACACAAGAAAAAAACATGTAAATCAAACTGTTAAAAACACAATATAGCACTTTCTGCTACTTGTTCAGTGTATGATTCAGGTTTCCTTCTGTTGTTGTAAATGTTCAGACATATGTACAGACATAGAAGCTGCTGTCTGTACGCTGCTCCTGAAATGCTTTGTTTGTAATCCAAGCTTTCCATAATTTACTTAATGACATGTAACCGTGTTACACAGATGCATTTAGTGACCATTGACCTGCTTCATAAAAGGAAAATTTTCAGCTTTTCTTCAGTTTTTTGATCATTTAGATCACCCTGAGCCTATTAGGGGGCAGAAAAAGTCTCAACAGGAAACCACAAAAAACAAACAAACTATGAATCTGTAACACAATCGAGGTTCTTAAATGAAACTGTTTTCATGCAGCAGCTGTGTAGACTTCAGTTTACCTGAAAGGACAGTGAGCCAGGCAGACTGGTGGGCATATCCGATTGAATTTCCAGCAAGACATGTGTACTCTCCTGCATCCTCCAAGGTTACTTTGGACAGGTACAGAACCTCCACATCCGACATGTTCAAACTGCCAGTCTACATATCACAGAGTGCAAAATGAGGGCATTGATCAGTAAAACTAGAGCACAGTTCGGTTCATTTCCAGATGCAACAGAGCTGATATACATTTTTTTTAAGATACCTCAAGAGAAGCGAATAGAAAGTATGTCATCTGTCTTTGTATCTGTTTGACTGTTCATCTGTCCAACATCTGCTACCAACCTTGAGGACCTGAACGTAAGGAATCCCATCAGGACCATAGCGACTGCCGTTCCTTTCGATGTGTTTCAGCCACTGAATATGAGGCTGAGCGTCGCTGTAGACCTTGCAGTGGAACTGAACATCACTGCCTACCACTGCTGTGGTGTTGGCAGGTAAACCAGCTTGCAGAATGGGCCTGTGTGGGGAACGCTCTGCATTGGGAGGAAATCAGAAAAGGGAATGCAAAACAGAGCAAAGTGTTAGACTAAAGATTAATATCAAACTGATCTACTGTACATAAAGTCTAACAGCATTCCAAACATTAACATGAGTCCATTAATGCAGGATTTTCTAGTTTTCCTACTGCAAAAACATCAAGCTATTTAGCCATTTAGCAGCCGGCAAACATGACTGCTTTGTAAACAAATTTCTTAAAATACCCAGCAATTGTCACGGTCACCTTTAATGTGTCTGTGCTGGCTAAAGAACGGGAAGTGTCATATTAGGATGAAAACTGCGTCTGTTAGCATGCCTCTCTGTCACCGGTCTCTTTGATCTGTGGCCACTGTCGCTCTCTGATCTCGTTAGTCGTCTCGTTAGTCTCGACCCCCCCATCACCGTGGACTGAAACTGACCCCACAGCGGACACTCAGCAAACAAATGAACAAACAAACCGCAACCCTCCTGGATCTCTTGTCACAAATCAGGTAGAAAACCGGAGCAGACAACTGACTGTCCACGTCCTGTCTGTTACAGCAGATGCCAGGCACCCCAATCACCTTCTGTTCCCGGGCCCCCCCCCTCCACACACCCCAGTTATCTTCTGGCTCAAACGGGAGGCTCTGCTTTAAAGACACAATCTTCTTTCAACAAGTGTTGACTAATGCCCTCATTGCTGCCATGAGTTTATTCATCCTTATTACTCAGCACGTCAACACCTCTACTGCATTTCTGATGGAACGGAAGGTTTTCTCTTCTCAACACTTCATGTCTAACAGCTGTGTGTGCTCTGTTGATGATGTCAAAATGAGAAAATATGATATCTTACCCAAGACGTCGAGAACATAGCTGTGAGAGATGGAGCCATATTTGTTTTCCACCATACAGGTATAGTTTCCTCTGTCTGAGGGCACAACACTCTCCATCACCAGGCTCCAGTGCTGGTGTCTTAGCTAGCCAAATGAGACACAATACCATAAGTAGGGGATCGAATATAGCAGAATCTGGCATTTAACTTCTACTGACTTTATTCAGAATTTGGGAAATCCCAAAATTCAACCACTAACTCACCTTGATTCCACCAATGCGGTGCTCTCCTCTGAACTCACGACCATTCTTGAGCCAGCGGATGCTTGGCATTGGGTTGCCCATCGCAGGGCAGCGAAACTTAACAGTGTTGCCTGCGGGGACAGCATAAAGCTTCTTCTCCATACGCTGGGTGTGCGTCCAATAGGGACCTGCAGAGTCAAACAACAACCACCGAGGTGTTTGTCACAAAAGAAACCTTTTTTGAGTCAATGTCTTGACCAGAATCCAGAAAGATTGTGCACCTCTGGTGAAGTAAACTTGGTCATTTTCAATCTCAGCTGAGGAGTCCTCTAAGCCGTTGTCCTCGTCGTCGTCCCCTGACCCTAATGAGTCTGTAAAAACGTCGTGAAGAACACATGAAGCCAGAAATCTCGCAGCTGATGCCTCGCTTGCATGTTTTCTCCAATATTCAGAGTTAGGACTCGTACCTGCCACAGTGATGGTGAAGTTCCTCACTGGATTTTTGGTTCCTCGAAGAACACACACATACACGCCTGAATCCTCATATGTGACATCTGTGATTTCCAAGATGGCACTGCGCATTTGGATTCGAGGTGTAGGCAGAAGCCGGGCTCCCTCCTTGTACCAATTAACCGCCATGCCGGGCCGCATGTTAACGTCACAGCGCAACTTCAGGACATTGCCCGGCTCCAACAGAAGATGCTCTGTAGTGTCCTCACTAAGGTCCTCGAGAACTTCTGAAAGAAAACATGACATAACCACCCTGAAGTTCACACGTGTTTTCATGCGCCTTTTGTTTTGTGTCCTCTATGCCAGGGATCCCCAACCCTGGTCCTTAAGGGCCGGTGTCCTGCAGGTTTTCTGAGTGTCCCTGCTGGGACACGCCTGAGTGAGACTCAGACAAGCTCTGCACATGTCTGCTAAATACACACTGATTTGAATCAGGTGTGGTGCAGCAGGGACACTTGGAAAACATGCAGGACACCGATCCTTGTGGACCAGCATGGATGGTCCCTGCTCTTTACTGTTTCCCAAAATTTTCTCACATTTTGTATCTATTTTGCTTCATACACACCAGACCACATGAACAAACCTCACAACCACATCTCAAAACCATTCCCTCAACTATGACCTTCAACTCCTCAAACCCATTATCTCCCATCCCCACATACACACAAGCACAATGAAATTACCATGGAGACCAAAGGGTCTTAATGACCTGACCCTCCTCCACTCAACCCCTCCTTCCTACCCCCTCTTCTTCATCTTTTTGTTCCTTTGTGTAATATTGTGGGACTGAGAGTGATATAGCTTTTCCTATTTCACTTTCCTATCCCCCCCCTTTTCCTATTTCACTTCAGAACAGGGGCAAAAAGGGAAAAAAAAGAGTAAGAGGAGAGCTGAAGCTAATGAACATGTTGCAACGTGACAGTGGACAGAAAGTAAATCTTAGGGGTGGTAAAGGTTCACTGGAGATCCAAAGGAGCAAAAAGAGAGGAGTTCACCCTTTTCCAGCTCTCACATACAACCTCAGCTATTCTATCACCTTCTCACACCCAAAGTGATTTGACTTATTGTGATTATTTTAACACTTTGAGGTCAAGTTAAACTCTAGAAACATAAAATGTGAAATGAAATTACCTGAAGGGATTTCTGCAGCTGTCAGGTCCACAGTTTGGGAAATGACGGCACCTGAGGAAGAGAAAGTTTGAATGAAAAATGAAGGCGGTCACGTGATAAAATGAAGTCACAAGGAGCTCAAAGCTGGCAGGATAATGATATAACTGTAAATGTTAGCATCATGATAACAGTGGCATACCAGGCAGGACCTCCAGCCATGCTGACTGCCATGTTGGAACTGTCCCATGGAAGCTCTCAGCCACGCAGATGTACTCGCCCGCATCCTCCATAGTGATGTTGGTAAGATGGAGAGTGTTCACCTTGGACCCGTTGCTCTGCAGAGGCTGCACCGAGAGATTATTTTAACTTTTCAGAACATTTTAAACAGACATTAATTGCTCCCATGTCTGCAGATCTGTTCTTACTGTCAGGGCCTTGATGCGAGGTGGTCCTCCCTGGCTCCGCCCCGGGCCGCTGGCATCTGTCTTCAGCCACTGCACCTTGGTAGATGCTGGCCTGTGAATTTTACACACAAATTTCACCTGGCCCCCTACAACTCCCGTGGTGTTTTCTGGGTAACCTGGTACAATCAAAGGCCTGGACACTCGAAGATCTGGAGAACAGAAAAGGAGACAACGATGAAGAAGTTTCTCACTTGGTTTTCAGTCCTAAAATGAAAAAAATCTTTCTGGGAAAAGGAAGGGACTACTTGCTCTTGCCGACTGACCCTGCATCCTCGTTGGATGTTAGATGTTACTTTACAACGAATAAATAAGTCTGCAGTTTCAATTAGCTGCTGAAAACCATCATGGTCTCAAATCACCTGACTGAACCGGACAAAAATTGTCAAAACACATCCCGGTGTATTCAGTTTACCTCTAAAAGGTCCTGTAATACAAGTGCACGGTGTTCCTAAACAACTACCGACATTTAATGCTACCAGGAATTGGTGATAGAGTGCACTGATAACTCAGCCACCATGGTGTCACCATCAGCTACAGTGCCATCCATTCAGTGTGTCACTTGTCCATTTATGTGCTTGCACACTCACTTGTTGGAGCATATGTGAGCCCTGGATGGGGACCTTGCTCGCTGCTCAGTCACTCAGAACGAGCAATTTTCCAAGGCAATTTTCTGTCTGATTGCTTCCTGCGAGCGCTTAGTGAAAAAGCAATCTGTTCCCTTGTCAGAGTGAAGTGCAGCCTTTTTTTCTAATCACCCAGAGTGCATGCAGGTAATGCTTTCAGGAACAAATACACACTTACAAAAATCAGACAAGGTGATTAGTCAAATGAAGGAAAATAATTTAAAAAGAACATGCTGGAGGCTAGTTTTAAAGCAAACACATTCTGTTTAGATTGAGTCAAAAGTATTAAATCCCAACAGCTACTCCATGTTATCGACAGATGCAAACCTTAAAACAGCAGAACCAATAGCCAGAAATAAACACACACACACACACACACACCAATCATGCTAATGAACTTGCAGAGACAGGGACGGTGCCCTGGAGTTGAACTTGCAAAGGAGTGTGAATTGTCACCCAGAGGCGAGGGGGCAAACGCAACACAAAACACAACATAAACAAACTGCTTGGCTGGTGCGAGCTAGTCAGCCAGCCAGTCGGCCGGCCGCCTGGCAACTGAGGCCCGACATGGGACAATGAAGAAGCCTTGATGCCCCGACACAGGAAACCCATAGCAACGCAGTCCACCGGTATCCACCATCGACTCTGTAAGGTCAGTTTTAACACCAGAACGCTGACAGGATCCCTTTACTATTATCCAGTCTTGTGTCGGATCTTCAAGAAGAATTAGTGAAATGCATCCTGTATGAGGTCAGTCAGCAGCTGTGCAGCAGGTCAGTTACGGTTATGTAACTGCAGAGGTTTGGGGTCACATGCATGTTAGCAGAGCCACCGCATCAAGCAGTGCTTTTATCTGCAGGCTCAAGCGATGTTAGGCCTGCCGCAACTCATCCATTTAGAGAAAATGACTGATTTTTATGCTTTAAAAAAGAAAAGATTTTACCAGCTAATAAATTTAATTGGTTTTTTGTGTGTGTGTGTGTGTGTGTGTGTGTGTGTGTGTGTGTGTGTGTGTGTGTGTGTGTGTTGGATTTGCAGATATAAGTAAAGCAAAATATTACTTCATGGAGAAAACAACTGGTCAGGTTTGATTTATTATGTAATTGTGGAGGAAATATATAATATAATCAGAATTTTTTTGATGAAAGTAGAAAAAACAGTCGATTTATGATCACATTTCAGGCTTGTTATCTAATCAACAACTTGAATTATTTAGAGAGAAATGAAATCTTTACTAGCTTTCTTTTCCCTTCTCAATATTAAATCCCTACAGTGTGACGATGACATAAAACTACCCCACAAGGAGCCAAATCTGTTCACACACCATCAAATTATCAACAAATCAAAGCAGTTTTTTTTTCCCTTAAGGTTGAATAATCCCACAACACTGTTTAGTGCATATCATAAAAGCTGCAGATTTCTGTTTTTAGTCTTGCTTCCTGCACGTCTGAGGGTTTTTTTTTTTTTTTTTGCAGAGCCTCTTCCTGCACGCTGTTGTCTGAACAACAAGCCTCGGCTGGCCTTGATGGCCCCTGCAGTACAACGTGGGGCCACAGAGATGGGAGATGAGGTGCTTCTGTGCTTTAATGCTCTGAGGCAACAATCCATTTAGTCTTTCATCAGTCTGCGCACATCCTTATGAAAATGTCACTGTGAAGTCCTTTAATCTGACTTGAAAACTTTACGACTCTGAAGACACACAAGCGTCTAAATATTGGTCTGGTTTTAATCTGATATTTGGAGGAAGGATTGTGCTTTCCTTCCACAAACAACTGTAATGGAACTGCAGACCGACGGTGATCGGCTTGGAGCTTGAGCGGCTGTTTGTAAAGCATCAGTGAAAAACACCCCTGCCACCTCCCCACACACACACACACACACACACACACAGCCCCTCCTCATCCTCCACAGATGGCACGCAGCCAGGCAGATTTACACATCCGAGCCCCAGGGCTTCGGGTGGATCGGGTGGCGCACTTTACGGCAGCAAAACACTCCGAGCTTCTGACTTATTCGCTCCTTCCGAGCCTCAACCTCGGCCTCTCCTCATATTTTTGCCGTCACCTTCACTTCCTCCATGGCTGCTAAGAAACTTGATCTTTCTAAAAAGGGAAAGTCGACTGATCACAACACTTTTTTTTTTCCCCCCGAGCAGCCTCTTGGCTCCAGAGCAAATGTAGGCAACAGAAGGAGAAGATTCCCAAACATCCCAGCCACATGGGAATATAGGTTTTACATAAATCAAAACACTCAAATGTTGAGAGGAAAACTGTCCATTTGATGCATTTCAGAGCAGATATAACAATATTTTATAACTTCATATGCAAATATTCTTACCTTTAGTTCTCATCTCGTCAATCGCTCTGAGTGTGATTCTTTCCACCAAACAGAGCAGGAGAACACAGAACATACAGCCCTTCGCCATCTTCTAGATTTGATGCGTGTCTAATGATTAAAAGGAAGAAGAAGAAGTTGGAAGCCTGGAGTGGGCCTCACGCTCCAGTCCCTGGCATTGGCAAGTTCAGCAACCCACAAAAGTCTCTAAATCTGGATCCTGCAAAGACAAACAAACACAAGGCATACGGTTATCTGCTGATCAGCAACCTGATTCCTGATGGAGATCTGGCCGAGGGAGCCGCAAAAGACACAAACTTTTCTGTTCAGTTTTACACCAGATGGCAAAAACACAAACAATTGTCCAGCCAAACAGAGACAGAGAGAGTCTGTTTTGACTGTGAGCAGCTGTATTTTTAGCCAGATGTCTTGCTAACTGTCCCACTCATCTGTCTTACATTGTCCAGGCTCTCCTGCATTATGAATAAGGAGCAGGGCTGTTACTGCCTGTTGTTTGTCAATGGAGTTCAGTCTGTCCTGCGATAATGGACCCTTACTGGGAAAACACTTGAAACCTGCTTGGAAGCTGCAAAATATGAAGGAACAGCGGTGAAGATTTGACTAAGTCCTCAGGCTGAACGAGTGGGAATGAAAATAATGGCGGCTAAACGGTGAAACAGATGACTGGAGAAAACTAAGAAGCACAATTTTCTCCTTTTTGGGCTTTTTTTATTTCTCTTTTTAAATGAAATTTTTCAATTTGGTTGACAGTCCAGACAAAAATCAAGTCCCATAAATGATACAAATGTCCCTTAACATGTACTTATGGCATTTATTTCTTAATAGGGCCACCTGGAAATTCCCTATTGTTCAGTCTAAATC